>NC_134784.1:8621012-8628512 GCF_046742065.1 Oratosquilla oratoria
GTTATGAATCTTATGAATTTTGTACAGAACCCACGGACCTTTCGAACTACACTACATTCAGCCGCGGTTCGAATGAGAAACAGGTGCGAATCGACATCGCCTTTCACGAAATGATGCGACTGCGAACCTCATTCGATGTTGGGTAAAGCACCGAACAATAACCGTGAAAAAAAAAGAAAAAAAAAAGAAAAACGGCTTTTTCGTTTTGAGATAGAGAAATAAACAAAATAAATCATGCGGCAACACCCTTTCGAGATACTCTCGCTGTCGAGAGGTCCCGGTCTGGGCGTGGTGAGTGACAAAAACTAGTCTTCATCCTGAACAGCCGAATTACCTTCGTACTCCCACAAACACAGATGCCTACATGCCTTGCTCGATAGCCCACGCACGCACGCATTATGCGCAAGGGCATTTCAAAGATTCATCACCAACAAACAAAAATATTTACAGTAATTCTCATATATGCACAGGTGGAAAGAGAAATCGACACACATTATACCCTCAGAGAAATGTCACTTGCTCCCAGTTCTGGCCAACTGTCATAGTATTCATTATTTCCGATGTACACTCAAACTATCCTATAATTACATTCAAATGAAATTATAGCCTCTCATGGGTTACAACGTCCTGAGAACATGCCTACTCCCTGTCAGACATGTAAAACACGTTGAAAACGGTGTTTCAGGTCGGAAACAGACTCCTGGGTGGAGGTCCCACTTGCCACCGTTAACTCTCCCACCATGGCGACGGAGGTTTAGGAGTTAGTTCCACATATGGACTCGTGACTTGATACAGCTGAGGAGCCCCCTTAAAATCTTTTCTAGCACCCAGAACAACTTACAGGCATCTCTCACTTACACAGAATACTATGTCCCTGACAGGAACTTAGTGCGGCCCCGTGTTGAAGGGATTAACGCCAGTCGGAGACCTAAGGGACCTCCCGAACTCCATATTTAGAAACAACCCAGACAGTGATGGTCGAAAATGACCGTTAGAACCATTGCGAAAAAAAGGCAAGGAGCTTCGACGAAGAGGAACATTACCGTAAGGTAGGGACGACATAGATAAAAAGGAGGACTTCTAGAAGATGGCCTCCTGTACTATTTAGGGCAGACGAAAAGGTTACAGTTGGGGATGGGATGGTCACTACACAGATAGTCTAGATTCTACAGCGTTCATAAGGCTAAAGTTGAGGAATGCTGTGCAAAAAAATGACCCATCGCTAACCTTTATTATTGCTAAGTTGGGATAGCCTGTTTTGTTGCGAGGGTTACATTCCATACCGAAGAGTTTTTCTTTTAGCCAGGCTATCTCTAGGTTTTTCATTCTACTGTGTGAGCCCTCTTCGATGATTAGGCTATTCCCTTTGGCAGTGAAAGGAATAAACGAGCTAACAATAGACAATCTGGAGGGGGAAGAGCGGGTGGAAGAAGATACATGCACAGACTAACTGACGACAGACAGACAACCACAGATAAAACAGGTTAAGGAAGGAAGAATAACTATTGAGAAAGGAAAGGACAATTGCATAACACGAAGTCTGTACAGACTGTGAGGCAAGGCATACAGGAAACTAATAGTGGACAAACAACGGCCTTGCACGGTGATCAGTTCGGCCGTTCGTGTACCGTGGACGACCTTGAAGACCAAGCAGTGTTGCCAGGTGGGTCGAGGGCTGATACATCAACAATAAGAGCGAGAGTGTTCCAGTTAACGATACGGCGAGTCCAGTTTATATAGTAGCTCAGACAGACTCAAGGATATCTCCCGATGACTTGTTAAGGCCCAGACCGTAGGAGGAAGGCTCATAGGAAGCCACTTTATTCAGATCATTTAATCTAGTTTCTCGTGTCTTTTTTTTTCGTGGAATGACACAAAGAAGGGTTATGGTGTATTTGGAGTCATGTGTTCATATTATTCACGTCCTCACGTCTCTAGATAATCAAAGAAAAGTTGGATCGAACATGGGCCTCATAATTTACTGCGCATTTGTCTGCAACGAGTGCAACGTTCCCATGCAACATATAATTCACAAGGTGACAAAAAGTGACTTATCAGGGACTGGTGAACGCAATCACTTTATAATGGACGGCGTCCGGTAATCAGTCTAATCAACAACAGTGTGTGTGTGTGTGTGTATGTGTGTGTGTGTGTGTGTGTGTGTGTGTGTGTGTGTGTAAAAACATATATATATATATATATAAATAAATATATATATATATATGTATATATCTCTATATATGTATATATATATATATGTATATATATTTATATATGTATATATATATGTATATATATATATATATATATTGCGACATATTGTACATATAAAAACATCGTATATACATACATGCAAGCATGCATACATACACACACACACACACACACACACAAATATATATATATGTATATATATATATGCATATATATAAATATACATATATGTATATATATGCATATATATATATATACATATATATATATATATATATATATATATATATATATATATATATATATATATATATATATGCATGCATAAACAATGTGTATAATATTTGCGATATATATATCAAAATATATACAGGCAAGCTGAGGCGTGGGCCTTGTTCTACGTCGGAGGGGCTACGAGGTGGTCCGGGCCAGGTGCCCCGGTACCTCGTTCGAGTCCTTGAGCCTCTACCGTAGGAGATTGCTCTCACTCCCATCTGTCGGTCACCGATCACACATTTTCATTCGTCAGTGTTCTATTCTTACATCTCGTTTGTGCACCTACTATTACATTAGTATTCTTTTTCCTATCCCATTTAGAGTTCGTTTTCATTGCGTAGAGTAGAGATAGAGAGATTAGAGGAGAGAGAGAGAGAGAGAGAGAGAGAGAGAGAGAGAGAGAGAGAGAGAGAGAGAGAGAGAGAGAGAGAGAGAGAGAGAGAGAGAGAGAGAGAGAGAGAGAGAGAGAGAGAGAGAGAGAGAGAGAGAGAGAGAGAGAGAGAGAGAGAGAGAGAGAGAGAGAGAGAGAGAGAGAGAGAGAGAGAGAGAGAGAGAGAGAGAGAGAGAGAGAGAGAGAGAGAGAGAGAGAGAGAGAGAGAGAGAGAGAGAGTAGGGGAGAGGAGAGGATGGGCGTATTCAGTGCGCGCATTAAGGAGTGTGTAGTTACCACTCCTTATCATTATGCATATTGATTCTTTCCACATTTGAATTGTTCATGTCAAATGATTTGGTTCAGTCGAGGAGGGGCGGGCTCTGGTTACAATAGTATCCCGATAAGATCATCTCATATTCGGCAAAACAAGGTCTTAATATGCCACCACGTTGAAGGTATTGAAATATCCATTGATCTCAGGAGGGGAGACTGGCGACATTTTGGCTGAGAGTAAAAGCGTTGCTACGAAAAGGGGCTTATGTTCGATGTTCTTCTTTTTTGAATTATTTATTTACTTGATTATTTCTTTTTTTATATATACGATTACAAATCTTCTCGTGAGAGTTCTTCGTGTTTCCGCAATTCTCTCTGCTGACGTAGAAGCATGCGTGGCCATTACGGTTGGCTGGGCAAACGTGTTCCAGCGGATAACCCACTGTGTGCGCTGGAAAGCTAAACATTTTCATGGATGAGTTTTTCTTCTTTACAATGACTTCCAAACAGCACGGATAGTTTGCTTAAACCAAGGCCAGTAGGGAAGCTTTCACATATGCCCAGAGTCGATCACTATTCTCAGGAATGCTTCATGTGCAGTGCCTTCGAGTGAACTCGAGTCTATAAGAACACGTGTGATCTATATCATCCATTTCTGTTATTCCGTGTAGATATTCTGCCCAACACGTGTGTAGTGTGGCATATCCTTGACAAACCCTCCTCAGTCGTGACGATCCTTGGATTTTTTTTTCTTTTTTTTTCTATATATACCTAAGGATAATTCCAACTCTACTCTGAAATATAGATTACAGGAACTTACGAAAAGTAGAACCAAGGAATTTCGATAGACATGCACTCAGGAGGATGGATATCATTCTAGTAAACTTTGAAATCCACGTGATTTGAAGGTTCATGTTGAACATACATTGGATGAACAATGACACGGAACATGCAAGTTTTGAGAGAAACGTGGTCTGAAGACATTGTAAAATGTCACCGGCTATTTCAGTTTCTGGTTATTCATTACTGAACATCATTCCGAGTGTAGTCTATGACTTGACATAGTAAAATGTAATCATATATATATATATATATATATATATATATATATATATATATATATATATATATGTATATATATATATATGTATATATATATATGTATATGTATATATATATATGTATATATATGTATATATATGTATATATATGTATATATATATATATATATATATGCGAATAAATCACAAAAACATGTGATTCACAAAATGTGTGGTTTTATTACACACACACATTTTCATCTAACTTGTTCCAAACGTCTATTACCCTGTGGGGAAAGCTGTTCTTTTTCAGGTCTCTTCTATAACTGTCTTTCTTGATTTTCTTTCCGTGTCCTCTTGTATCTCTACTATCCCATTTTATTAGATCCTCTCAATCAATAGTTTCTATGCCTTTCATGATTCTATAAAAAGTTATCAAGTTTCCTCTCTCTCTCTTCTTTGCTTTAATGTCTGTAGCTCAAGTTTTGCTAGTCTCTCCTCATATGATAGTTCTGAGAGTGTTGGTGCCAATTTCGTAATTGCTCTTTGTATTCTTTCAAGTTTTGTTATACATTTTTATTTTATTTTATTTTTGTACTTGGTGACCACGTTGTCGCTGCATACTCCAATCTTGGTCTTATCAAAGTGACTAGTCTTTTCTTCACCATTTCTTCGTCCAGGTATATAAATGCCACTTTGATTGTTCTTATTGAATTTAAGTTTCTCCAAAAATTTTTTTTTATCTCAGGGGATATATTCTTCATAATAATGACTCCCAAGTCCGTCCTTCTCATTTTCTGTGTGTGTGTGTGTGTGTGTGTGTGTGTGTGTGTGTGTGTGTGTCTGTGTGTGTGTGTGTGTGTGTGTAAATGTGTGTGCACGTGTGCTTAAAAAAGGCTCGAGTGAATCCTATTCGTGGTAACTAACGTCCACCACTTATGTGAATGGTACCATTTGGGCCTTACCACAACACAATTCTCATTTTTTCGCAGTATTTAAAGGGCAACAAAGAAAAGGTGCGAAAAGAAATCTATAGTCGTAGAGTCTGAATAGATTGCCATTGTAGTCTCATTGTTCCAAGGATCGGCTATTCAACGCGTATGAGTCGTCTGGAAGTCCCCCTCTTGCCTTCTGCTTCCAAGGTCTCTGATCTACGTTCCATAAAGCTTCTGACATGACTTTGGTGGAAGATGAGAATTGGCCATGCGAATGAGGAGGTAGCGCTTGCATATGAGCGGACACTCACCTGCAGACGTAAATAAATGAACAGATACACTCACACATACACGTACACACACATGCAAACACACACACACACACACACACACACACACACACACACACACACACACACACACACACACACACACACACACACACACACACACACACACACATTCTACAACCTCGTGGTGCAGTGGTTAAAGTTCTCACCTGCTACTACGGCCGTCCGGGATCGAATCCCGTCCAAGGCTGAAATAATTTCAGTACCGCTGCGCTGCGGGTTGTTACTCTAACTCTCGTGTGTGTGTGTGTGTGTGTGTGTGTGTGTGTGTGTGTGTGTGTGTGTGTGTGTGTGTGTGTGTGTGTGTGTGTGTGTGTGTGTGTGTGTGTGTGTGTGTGTGTGTGTGTGTGTGTGTGTGTGTGTGTGTGTGTGTGTGTGTGTGTGTGTGTGTGTGTGTGTGTGTGTGTGTGTGTGTGTGTGTGTGTGTGTGTGTGTGTGTGTGTGTGTGTGTGTGTGTGTGTGTAAGGTCGCAGTATTACCCATAGATCGGTCATACGAGCTCTGAGTTCTCATTCGGGAGGTTAATATCTGCCAATCACGAGTCCAACACGTGATCCAAGACCGTAGCGAATCACATGCACGTACGCACATATGCACACGCCTAGGCAAACATATGTCTAAAGACATGTGCATGTATACACACACAAGTGAACGTTTATACCTGCGTTCACGTGTATATTGGAGTGACTTTTAGCCATTGAATCTATGGAGTGCTGGAGGAAGAAAGAGTAATGGAAGGGAGAGGAAATCCAATCTTAAAGATCTGTGATAGTAAAGGTAAGTTCCAAAGGGAGAAGATATAGGTGGATTATTGTGGAACGAGTTATTGAAGTAAGAAATACTAATAAATGATCCTTGGTATATGGGTATATTCATTACTACATCCTTAATAGTGTAATGGTATTTCTTCTCCAGTCGTGATATATACAGGTATATATATTTATATATATACATATATATGAGTATATATGTATGTATGTATCTATATATATATACATATATATATATACATATAAATATATATGTATATATACATATATATATATTCATATATATATATATATATATATATATGTAGATACTGAGAGAAATTTTTAATCTCAATGAAAGTTTACATAGTTACATTGTACATGACTTTAACATTTCTACAGCAAAAACTGATATGAATGATATCGAAACATAGCAAATTAAACAATATATTTCTTTGCCGAGAGATTCGAAACAAAGGCTGTCAAGTAAGAGTATGATATTTTCCCAACTTCTGATTATTGTTCTTGTTTGTTTAATTTTTTCAACTATGAAAATGCTTTCTCATAGTACTTATTTCGCCTATTTCACGACCTTAACGATTTTCTAATTAGACAGTTCTCAATATTAGTGTGGATGTCCTTTGTCCGTTTGCAGAGCTAAAA
The DNA here is from genome assembly GCF_046742065.1 of Oratosquilla oratoria. Taxonomy (NCBI): domain Eukaryota; kingdom Metazoa; phylum Arthropoda; class Malacostraca; order Stomatopoda; family Squillidae; genus Oratosquilla; species Oratosquilla oratoria. The sequence goes on from NC_134784.1 coordinate 8,627,886, forward strand.
ATACACTGCGTCACTTTGGCTGGAAAATTTGTTTACGCACAGAATCTCTGCAATGTTATCAATTTAGTTTGGTCGTGCCTCTTGTGGTTTAACACGTAGTCCCACCTCTATATCAAACAAACCTTTCCAATTTAGATATAATTTGTTCATTATCATTCCATTACCCCTTTCACCTTTCTTTCTCCTCCTCCTCCCCTCCTCCTTCTCCCCCTCCTCCTTCTCCCCCTCCTCATTCTCCCACTCCTCCTCCTCATTCTACCCCTCCTCCTCCTTCACTTTCATCCTTTCTTTTTTCTGGCATGTGCTTCTGATCAATGATCCCGTAGAATTGAAAGACAGTAGAATCGAAAGGTAATAGAATCGGAAGACAGATAGTCTACCATCACATTATCCACTGGCAACGATTACAAGATTCAAGAAGCAGGGGGGGTCAAGAAATACTATGCAAATTTAGAAGGTGAAGGACTTGATCGAAATGAAGTGAACTAACCTTAAGGTTAGTTGGACACTCAACCCTTTGCGCACCTTGATGTAGATATTATTTTCTTTCTTCTATTAGAAATTGCATTGTATTTCATCACCGATAGCGCACAAACGCTTCTAAAGGTTATTGACTGGTATTCCTGG
>NC_134784.1:8638512-8641012 GCF_046742065.1 Oratosquilla oratoria
AAGCTATTGTAAGCTAAACCGATCAGGAAGAAACTCGATATTCAGATAAAGACCCCTGTTTCCCCTTCTACCTTTCCCATAATTTGTCCCAATGTCTCTACATATATATATATATATATATATATATATATATATATATATATATATGTGTGTGTGTGTGTGTGTGTGTGTGTGTGTGTGTGTGTGTGTGTGTGTGTGTGTGTGTGTGTGTGTGTGTGTGTGTGTGTGTGTGTGTGTGTGTGTGTTTAGTGTTTGTATGTATGTATGTATGTATGTATGTATGTATGTATGTATGTATGTATGTATGTATGTATGTATGTATGTATGTATGTATGTATGTATGTATGTATGAATATACATGTATGTATGTATGTGTGTGTGTATATATGCATGCATGTGTGTATATACGTATGTATGAATATACTTGTATGTATGTATGTGTGTATATATGCATGTACGTGTGTATATACGTGTGTATGTATGTATATCCGGAGATATCCCAAGAGAATGGAAGCTAGCTAACGTTACTCCCATATTCAAAAAAGGTGACAAAAAGAAACCAAATAACTATAGGCCTATAAGTTTGACTTCAATCGTAGGAAAAATAATGGAAACTATCATCAGAGATGCTATCGAATATCATTTAGAAAGTAACCGTTTGATAAATGATAGCCAGCATGGTTTCAGACGGAAATGTTCTTGCGTGACTAACTTACTCGAATTCTACAACACAGTTATCTCGAATTATGACAAAAGAAACAATATAGATTTAATATATCTAGACTTTGCAAAAGCTTTTGATACCGTCCCACACGAAAGACTACTTACTAAATTAGCTTTGCATGGAATAAGTGGTAGCCTATTAGGTTGGACTAGTAATTAGTTGAATGGTCGAAAACAGAGAGTTGTTTTAAATGGAAAAACTTCTGGATGGAAAAGTGTTGCAAGTGGAGTTCCTCAGGGTTCCATTCTTGGGCCACTTCTATTCATAGTATATATAAATGATATAGACCATGGACTAAAATCTACTGTTTCCAAATTTGCTGATGATACAAAACTGTGCGGAGTGGCAAATGATCACTCAAACCAATTAGATATTCAAGAAGATTTAGATCAATTACAGCAATGGTCTGAAAAGTGGCTAATGAAATTTAACACAGGTAAATGCAAGGTAATGCACATAGGTAAAAATAACAGTAAGTACGATTACAAGTTATTTGGAAATTCGTTAACAAAAGTGGATAGTGAAAAAGATCTTGGCGTAATTATCAGTAACGACCTCAAATCATCCAAGCAGTGTATTTCAGTCTGTGAGAAAGCAAATAAGATTCTGGGATTGATTGCGCGATCTTTTGATTTCAAAAGTCCATCACTCATTATTAAGCTATATAAATCGTTAGTTCGTCCACATTTGGAATATGCTGTTTCCGTATGGTCACCGAATCTCATTAAAGACATTGACAGACTGGAAAAAGTACAACGGCGAGCCACAAAACTGATTCCAAATATCAAAAATAAATCATACGAAAATCGACTTAAGCACATGAATCTGTTTTCCCTAAAAAAGCGTAGACTCAGAGGTGACTTGAGACAGGTCTTTAAGATTTTAAAGGGAATTGACAACATCAAAAGTGACCAAATTTTTACATTGAATGAGAATCAGACAAGAAACAATGGTCTCAAACTGTCCGGAAATAGATTCAATTTGGAAGTAGGTAGAAACAACTTTGCCAACCGTGTAGTTAATGAATGGAATAAACTTCCTGCACAGGTAGTGCAATGTAGTTCAGTTCGAAGCTTTAAGAATCATTTAGATAAATACCTAAGTAAGATGCTGTAATGATTATAATTTATCTTATATTATTTGTTTTTGTTTTATAATTTGTCTGTCTGATTTTCATTTATTATTAGTTATATGTCAATTTATTATCATTTACTATTTACCTGTTTGTTTACTATTTTAACTATACCTATGCATTTATTTATGTATTTTATTTGTTATTTACATTATTATAGTTTTTATTTATTATTTTATTATTATTATGATTTTTTTTTTTTTTTTTTTTTGCATCCGACCTAGATATGGACCAAAAGGTCTCCTGTCGGCATGCTCCGCCTTTGTAATCCTTTGTAATCCTTTGTATATATGTATGTATGTATGTATGTATGTATGTATGTATGTATGTATGTATGTATGTATGTATGTATGTATGTATGTATGTATGTATGTATGTATGTATATGACAACCACCAGGAATTACTGAGATGCAAAGCCTTCCGTGAGGACTGGATAGCAGGTGCTGCCGGATGACGCAACCGGATGCTGCAACAAATGCAATCAAGCCATTGACGCTCTCGATGGCAAAGGCCTTGGGTGGGACTTGGAGGATGAGAACGGGAAGGGAAAGACATTCAAGGACGAAGTAGGAAGTGTGTATTGGAAATACTGAGGACTTTTTTTTTTTTCCCTCTGCTTTTCTTTGGAAGAGTACCTTCTACC
>NC_134784.1:8673512-8683512 GCF_046742065.1 Oratosquilla oratoria
TGATAGTAGGTAGAGTGATGATTTGGATCAGAAACGTGACGGGAATTAATGTTTCACACAAGGTAGGTAAGTCGACCTTGGATACTGGTAGCGTCAAGCGACCAATTAACAAAATGTGTTACTATTACCAGAACAATAGTTGTAAATATGATCGCAAGGTCCGTGACTATCCGCACAACTTTGGTGATTTAGATATTCACCATGAGTCTTCAAACTTTTCCCTTTCTAACACAACTATCTAAAAATCTCCTCCGTGTCGATTGTAAATATCTTGGTTGAAATTCTATAGCTTTGCCGTAGTCTTTTCTCCACAACATTCTTTTCTGTATTTTTTTGTGATTGGATTACATCAGTATCTTTTACGCAGTTGTTTTCTATACTCCATCGACTTAAACTTAAGACCTAAGGCGCTACTTGGTGAGACCGCCATGCTGTTACATCACTCTATCACTCCACAGAGGGGCTCGCTACCTCTCTCATTTTCTCTCTTCCTCCCTCTCTCTATATATAATTACATATGAGTATATCTCGGGAGGCACCGTTGCATGTGCCACGTTGCCAATTGAAATGGATAGTTTAGAGATTAATTATCTTCTCTTCAAATTCCAAGACATTCTTATTATGAATATATGTATTCTATAAATAGATAACGCACAGACTAACACTGAGGTAGATCATCGCTGGGTGTGTAAACAATGGGGTTTATTCGGGCCACATCAAAATGCTTAAGTTAGAATCGATTTTTTTTATTTGATTTATTACGCAATAGCGTCATACAGTGGGGGGAGGTTTTTTATAATGAATGTAGGAAGGCAACTGGGCTGTATTAGAATCGATTGACTATAGACAATTGACGATGTAATCGCTTGCACCCTGTTTGCGCAGTGAATTTAATATTACTTTTTGCTCTACCGAGTTCAATGCCTATTCCTAATGAGCAGAAGTTAAAACAAAGAGGCATAGTGTACTCTGTCTTTTTCTCGACAAGTTGATTCATTATCTACAAATGGTCTGGAGTCAAGTATTTACTTCTAAAGCCTGGCTGTTCTCTTGGTTGGTTTTCATCTAAAACTTTACTATTTGTAAGGTTCTTGGAAAATATTTTATACACATTTGAGAACAAACTATTCGGTTGTTAGTTGCTAAAATTTTCCTGTTCTCCTTTCTTGTGAAGTAAAGTCACTATAGCATTCCTGAACGTTTTCTTGACGTAAAAACAGGGCATACAATTGAGCTAATTTGCTATTAACGTTTTTTTTTTTCCTGCGTCTTTCAGAGGATCTATCGATATACCACCTTCATCAGGTGTTTTTTGTAGTTTCATTCTTTTAGAGCCAACGTTTATAAATGAATTTACTGACTTAGCTGAGGTACTTGACGGAGGAAGATATAATTTGCAGCCTCCATCTAGTCTATTCTCGGTCCCTTTTGATATTTTTAGTCTTCCTTATAGTTTCTTTTGTTTTATTCATGTTTTTCTTTATTTTCCCTGACCTCAACTTTTTTCTGATAAGCTTGTTCAGTTTTGTTCTCTCTATTTCCTCCCGATCTGCATACTCTTTCATTTTATTATGGCATTTATAACTTTGAAGTATTTCTTTTCTCTAATGCTTATTGTATTTCTTACTTTCTCTACCGCTAAATTCAGACTTACACCCTCGATAGAGTCCTCGCTATTCCTTAAAGTTTCAATTTGTTTTTAATTTCTAACTGAAATTCCTTTTTGTTATCCCTAACGTTTACATGACATATGTTTTTCTTCAAAATTAGTTTGTTATTCTTGGTTTTGATATTAATCTGTCTGCACAACCGTAATATCAATTGCGCTGTTCATTGTTCTTATGCTGTAGTTCTCTGCAAACTTTACCAGCATATCACCTTTGTTCTCTCACCTTCTCCCAAATATCCAGTCTTCTCTACTTTAATATTGAAGTCACCCATTACCAGCGTGTACATAGGTTTTTCTCTCTCCATTACCATACTTAAATCATCATAAAAGGACTCAAATTTTTCGTTTAAACTCTGTGAGGTATGTGCATAATCCTATAATTCGGTAGCCTAAGCTACCCATTTGATATACCACTGAGCTTTATTGCGTTACCAGTAACCTCTCAATTGATCAAGAATCATACTGCTCTAGATCTTTCCTTACCCTCACATCTATAATGGAACACCATACACAACGTCGAGATTGTACAAATTCAAACCAGGCTTAATGACCACCTTATGAGTCGATAGCCTTAAAAAAAAAAAAAAAAAAAACAGGCTGTGTCTATCTTTTAGCTTCATAATCTTTTTTCCTACCTATGAGTTTAACAAAATTCCATGATGCTCCATTTGATGTTCTTCAGTTCTTCCATTAATCTCTCCAACCTGTTATCTTCTGAGAGGGCTCTCACGCTGTAGATATAGATATATATTGTTTAGTGCCCAATACTTAAATCTAATTAGATAGTGCTTACTTATATTCGATGGCACACTACCCATAAGGACAGAAGGGAATGTGGTTGGATCATTAGATGATGGTGATTCAACAGGAACGTTCGGTTCTATTTTGGCAGTCCAAATTGTGTTTGCTATAAAGTAATTGTGGCAATAATCTCACCTCTCTAACAGCCACTGATTTATATCGTTTTGGTATCATTTTATTCAGTATATTCGGTGGACCCTTGTATATCTAGACTTTCTAGAGGGTACCCATTGGTCCACAACGATATCCATATATATGAGAAAATTCCCTGTTCATCATTTGGGACATGCCAGTTAGCATTTGGTCCTTCGACTGTGTGTACGAATTGATTTGACTCGTCTTTCTGTTGAATAGATTGGAAAGCTCTTCTCGGGTTTCTCTAAAGACCTTCTTTTGTCTTTAAATAGTTTGGAAAGTGCATGGAGGAGATCTCCGTAAATGATATCAACATTTCGGGCATTCATTGTGTATTATCAAGACTAATATGGAAGGATGACCTGTGTATGCTTTATATATTGTAGTTTATGAGATGATGTTCACTAGGGGAGAGCACTTCGTATGGGGACTAAATGTCCGCCTGAACTCCGTGTGATAACTTTGTGCCCGTTGGCAAATAATTTCAATGTGCGTTTTTCCCCATGTTTTGTTGGTTACTTTTAGGATGTTCTTCTCGTATTATTAGTGCTTCTGCTATAAATCAATTCCTTTCGTCTTGTTGGCGGTGCCGGAGTGTTGTAGCTTCAACCATCTCTTGCCAAGTGGTGTCTTTTTTCTGTACGGATTTTGCGCTCTTGTTTAACATATCTATTTTGAAGATGCATTGAAAGTCTTCTTGAAAGTGTCTGCGTTGTTGATCCAACGTATTTTACGTTATCTGGGAGTTCATAATCTCTTTGTTTGCTCTTAAATTCGTAAATTACATTGGATTGCTGTTAAGTGTGTGCTATAGGTTGTTGTGTAGTAAACTATTATTTTGATGATGTTTTCTGGTTAAATGCATGTTGTGTTTTTATTATGATTTATGTTAATAATCATTCATCAGTTTTATAGGTTGAGGATACTTATTTACAGCAGAAGATGTATGTTTGTTATTTTGTGTGATTTTGTCTCGTTCTGCCATTATCCTACTGATGTTGGTAAAAATGGGACTTTTTGTAGCGATTGTTCACAAGACTTTGTTTGATATAACTAGTTTCTAGATGGAATATGCTTCAATCTAAGGCTGTTTTGTATGCACGATAGAGAAAGCCCCGAATCACTACAGTTTTAGAACGTTCATTGCATTCGCTTGACGCACGGAGACGTTTTCCAAAGCTGGTGGGTTTCCTGTGAGCTGATGTAAGTTCCTCTACTCCCGTCTACCAAGCCATCAAAGAAAGACATTTTGTTGGTTATGCTGTTTTCATATATGAATGTGAGTACAGAAGAAGATTTAAAGACATCTTATAAATTCTTAATTTCGAAGGCATCCTTAACAACTACGTAAATGTCGTATACGTAGCGGCATGTGTTGTATCATACCGGCAGTTGTAGCAGTTACGTGTAGATATCCGTTAAGTGTTGGGTCGTAGGCCTCATAATACGAGAAGAACATCCTAATAATAACCAACAAAACACGAAGTTACCTCATGGAGTACAGACAGATATTAAGTCACTATAAGGAGTGCTCTCCTCCAGTGAACATCACCACATAAAATACAACACATAAAACATGGAAAGCTCATCATTCCATAATGTACATGCATACATACATACATACATACATACATACATACATACATACATACATACATACATACATACATACATACATATATACATACATGCATACATACACACACACACACACACACACACACACACACACACACACACACACACACACACACACACACACACACACACACAATATATGCAGTATATATATAGATATATATATATATATATATATATATATTGATATTATTCAACCACACACAACTTTTAATTCCCTGCCATCGCAATCGAGACTGAAGAATCGCTCGATGGAGACATTTTGTTGGAAATTGAAACGTGGACGAGCCGAGGATTCAAACCCAGCTAACCCGTAACAAAGTTACAGTGACTTAAACCAATGCGCTTCAAGATAGCGCATTGGTTTAAGTCACTGTAACTTTGTTACGGGTTAGCTGGGTTCGAATCCTCGGCTCGTCCACGTTTCAATTTCCAACAAAATGTCTCCATCGAGCGATTCTTCAGTCTCGATTGCGATGGCATGGAATTAAAAGTTGTTTGTGGTTGAATGATATCAATTGATCGCTGGGAACCATTCAGTGTAGATGTATATATATATATATATATATATATATATATATATATATATATATATATATATATATATATATATATATATATATCAACCATCCTAGGTTCAATGCTGAACAATGAACTATTTCATACCATTTCATGATTTGTATGACTGCGCCAACCTCTGCCACGTCACCTCTGCAAACTTTTCTATCTTTCCTTTTGTCTGGTCTCCCTCTTCCATGTTTCCAATCTCGCGGCGTCCACCCATTAATACAATTGCTTCATCGTTTATCATTCGTTCGCGCTAACTTCCTTGGATAACTCCGCTTCCTCTTTTTTACTGCCTCCACAATATTTTTCACTCCAATTTGCTTTCTCACCTAACTTGCTCTTTTACTGTCCTTTTGTATTATTCCCACCATCGGTCTCTTCATTCTCTCTTCTACACTCGTTAGCTTTGCCTCCATCGTATTCATCCGTATGTAATGGCTGGTGTTTAGAACCTTAAAGGTCTGTATCAAGTCATCTCCGAGTCTACGTTTTTTTTTTTTTATATATATATATATAGGAAAAACAGATTCATATGTTTTAGTCGATCTTCGCATGATTTATTTTTGATATTTGGACTCAGTTTTGCGGCTCATCGTTGTACTTTTTCCAATCTGTCAATGCCTTTAATGAGATTCAATGATCATACGGAAACAGCATATTCCAAATGTGGACAAACTAACGATTTATATTGCTTGTTAGTGAGAGATAGACTTTTGAAATCAAAAGATGATATCAGTCCTAGAATCTTATTTACTTTCTCAGAGGCTGAAATACATTGTTTAGATGATTTGAGATCGCTACTGATAATTACGCCGAGATCCTTTTCACTATCCACTTTTGTTAATGAATTTCCAAATAACTTGTAATCGTATTTACTGTTATTTTTACCTATGTTCATTACCTTGCATTTATTGTGTTAATTTTTATTAGCCACTTTTCAGACAATGCTGTAATTTATCGAAATCTTCTTGAATATCTAACTTATTTAAGTGATAATTTGCCACTCCACACAGTTTTGTATCATCAGCAAATTTGGAGACAATAGATTTTAGTCCGTGGTCTATATCATTTATATATACTATAAATAGAAGTGGTCCAAGAACGGAACCCTGAGGAACTCCACTCGTAATTTTTTTCCATCTAGAAGTTTTTCCATTTAGAACAACTCTCTATTTTCGATCGTTCAACCAATTATTAGTCCAACTTAAATGGCTACCACTTCGTATGAAGTTAATTTAGTAAATAGTCTTTCATGGGGGACGATCTCAAAAGCTTTTGCAAAGTCCAGATATAATGAATCCATATTGTTTCTTTTGTCATAATTCGAGATGACTTGTGTTGTAGAATTCGAGTTAGTCACGCAAGGACGTTCCCGTCTGAATCCATGTTGGCTATCATTTATCAAACCGTCATTGTATGGTCACTACCTATATTTACTTTATTTGTTACCTTAACATTGTTAATGTTCATGCTCTCATCTTCTAGTATGAAGTCTATTTCATTCTTTGGACTTCTCCAGGTCCATTTACGACCCACACACTCTCAGAAAAAAACGTTTATTGTTCTATTAGTGTAGTTGAATGCAAAATTGACCAATATCTCGCCTCATTTATTTTTCTCGCTAACTCCAAACTTTCCAATGCACGACTCCTCTCCCATACCCTTCCCCACTTTAACATTAACGTCTCCTATTACCACGTGTATTTGCTCTTTTCTTGTTCCATTATCTGACTTAGATAATCATAGAAGAACTAAAATTCATTGTCTGAACTCTGTGAAGGTGGTGCATAATACCAAACTACTTTTAGAGTGTACCTTTTAAAAAAAAATCTTATCACAATCCAAGGTATCGTATATGATACACTACTGATCTTCATTACGTTACCAGCATCCTCTCTGTTTATCAAGAATCCTACTCCACTATATCTTTCCTTTTCCGTATTTCTATACAGGTGATGACTACCATGTAATCATATCAGCTTTTCTTCCTCTCTTCAGATTTCGCTCAGTACTACGAGGTCCCATTTTATTTTGTCCAGTTTTCCATTAAACTCTTCAGCCTGTGGTTGTCTGAGAGGGTTCTAGTGCTATAAGTAAAGATTTTCATTTTCTTCATGCTATCTAATGCCCAAGACTTAGATCTGGTTAAGCAGTGCTTACTCACATTTGGTGATACACTGCCCATAAGCAAACTAAGCAATGCGATTGGACCTTTAAGAAAATATGATCCATCAGGAAAGCCAGCTTTTGTTTTAACTGTGCAATTCATGTTTAATATGAAATAATATTGGCAGTAGTCTCACTTTCCTGCCAACATGTTTGTGGTAAGACACACATATATACATCTATCTGTATACCAAGGGCTTCCCCCCCATATGTGGAAGGTTGTTTAATCAAAAGGAACGCACTCACTTCCACCAATTTCATTCCCACCTATTCCATTCCCACCTACAACCCTTTCCTCCCTCTCATCTTAGCTCCTCATGGATAACGGGTCATCCTGGTATCCCGCCCACTGCCCTTGGTCAGAAGCATTGCAGCAGGACACAGTGCATTCATAGCAAGGCCGCTTCACTTAATCGGCGACCCCCCTCCCCTCTCCGTCTCCTCATATAGAAAAAGAGATGACAGGGAGAAAGCTATTTTATCTGCGCCAAAATGTCATTCACACATTATCATTCCATCTATCCCCCCCCTCCTTCCTTCCTTGCATCACAGCATCATCTATACACAGCCATTCTACATTCACCCCTACCTCCTTACTTCTCCCTTCCTTACTCAACCCCTCTTGTTCAATGCTCCTTTCACCCCATCCATCCATCTCATCTTTGGTCGTCCACTCAAGTTCACTCCATCCACATCTGCCTTCCACAATCCTTTTACTAATCTTTCTTCACTCATTCTTTTCTTGTACCCAAATAGTACCAATACTCTTTCTTCGGCTCTATCCTCCATCTCCTTTTCCACTCCCGACCTCCTACTACACCTTCTCGTTTCTCATTCTATCCAGCTTTGTAACACCTACCATACTTCTCAGACATTTCATCTCAAACACATTTAAACTTCTCTTGGTCTCTCTTAAATTCAAGGTCTCCGCTCCATACATTGTCGTTGGCACAATCACCCCAACATATAATATCCTCTTTGCTTTAATTTCCAGATCTTCTCATAACACTTTTCAATCCCCCAAGGCAATTACTTGCTTCTCTCAATCTACAATTTACCTCCACCTCCACTCCTCCCTTTTCTGCCACTCGCGACCCCAAATGCCTAAAATTGTCCACTTCCTTCACCTTACATATACTCACATTTACCTTCAACTTTCTCCTTTCGGATACCTTACAAAACTCCGTCACTAACTCCCTTAATCTCCCCTCTGACCCTGCTACTAGTGGAGTATCGTCAGCAAACAATAACTGCCCATTACTCTCACATTTACCTCCTGCACCACTCGATCCATGTACACATTGAACAGGTATGGCGACGTGACACATCCCTGACGTCGCCTCACTTTTACCTCAAACAACTCACTCTCTCCATTTCCAATACACATGCTCTACTACTATCGTAAAAATATTGACTGGCCCAGCGTTCCCCTAATCCCACATATTTGCAAAACTTTCCACAGTGCTTACTTGTCTATCCTATCATAAACCTTTTCCAAATCCATAAAGGCCCGAAGAAACATCCTTACTTTTTGTTAGTTTTCTCACATGTCTTCCTTTCTACATATATCTGATCCATGCATCCTCTACCTTTCCTAAATCCATATTGCTTCTCACGAATTCTTCCCTCTGTTCCTTTCCTAATCCTTGTAATCAAAACCATCCCATAAGCCTTTCCAAATATACTTAACAAACTGATCCCTGTAAAACTACCACAATCACATTTGTCCCCTTTCCCCTTCTAAAGCGGAATCATACCTTGCTGAATAACTCTGCTAATGTGTAGGGACCTCCAGCATGGTGGATACCCGTACAGTGTTGTACAGTCCTGTTTGGCGTACTGAGGGTGTGGGTTATATACACACTATTTTACATAGGTGATCATTGATGTATCGCATTCACAATTTGTCTTTAGATTCTTCATTATTACCATAGAATACATTGTCATTGGATTTCATTATTCAACTTATTAGTATTAAGAAAAGTGTCCATATGTGGTGTGTGGTCAGCTGATTACATAGGTGAGCACTGATGTATCGCATTCACAATTTGTCTTTAGATTCTTCATTATTACCATAGAATACACTGTTATTGGATTTCATTATTCAACTTATTAGTATCAAGAAAAGTGTCTATATGTGGTGTGTGGTCAGCTGATTACGAGTATAAATATGTCCTCTTACGAGCGTGTGCATTATTTGAATGTAAATATCTAGGTCAGGCATTTGGCTCTGGTAAGTATGTCTTGTAATGTTCACGTGATAATGACGTAGTGTCCTGCTGAGTAAGAAGGAGTGGATTGGGTGTTGGTTGCTAGGACATTGTCCATGGTATGGTGGATACATATGGTTACATATGGTTATGTATGGTTACATAGGGTTACTTACATAGACACCTATCTAGGCTAATGACCTCCAGGATGACCATGTACCTGACCTCACTGTATTTTTCATCTAAACAAATGACCCTGCCATTGTCTTACGTGCTGGCCTTGTATGTGACCAATTGTCCTAAATATTTCCTCAGCTTTCCAAAACTGGATCTGCTGAAGTCACACACTAGAATATTATTCGTACTACTCAATTATCCCTATATAACAATAAATTTTATTTCTTGACGAGCGTTAGATCCTCATTTTTAGTCAATAGCAAGTCCAGAGATTTACATTCTTCTTCTTTGCTGAGGGCAGTGACCTAAGCTGAAAGGATTTAGTTCATTGTTCTCTCATATGCTCATCACTTTTCCCCTAGCCTGTCCAGAGGATGCTCGTGTTCTTAAGGGAGTGGAATCGCATGACGTCATTGTTTCTATTTTCTCCATATAAACACGGTTCATCACCCTTCGTCTTACACGTGGACGAAGGAAGTATACGTGCACTCAAGCACGAACACACTCACAAACACACACACACACACACACACACACACACACACACACACACACACACACACACACACACACACACACACACACACACACACACACACACACACACACACACACACACACACACACACACACACAC
>NC_134784.1:8688512-8693024 GCF_046742065.1 Oratosquilla oratoria
TATATATGTATATATATGTATACATATATATATGTATACATATATATATACATATATGTATATATACATATACATATATACACATATATATACATTATATATATGTATATATATATATGTATATATATATATATATATATATATATGTATTATATTTATATATATTATGTGATATATATATATATATATGTATTTTAGTTATATATATATATATATATATATATATAGATATATATTATGGGAAAGGTGGAGGGGAAACACGGGTCTTTAACTGAAAGGTGGAGGGGGAAACACGGGTCTTTATCTGATTATCGAGTTTATTCCTGGACCGGTTTCGCTTACAATAGCTTCTTCAGTGGAGCAATTGTAAGCGAAACCGGGCAGGAATAAAATCGATAATCAGATAAAGACCCGTGTTTCCCCCTCCACCTTTCCCATAATTTGTCCCAATGTCTCTATATATATATATATACATATACATATACATACACCGACATGACAGAATTAAATAGACACCAAGAAAAATCGTTTAATTTATTAAACAAGCAATTGATACAATTAGTGGTTATAAGTAGTCACAATACGAATAACTAATACTTGGTGGACATCCCTTTTGCATTTTTTAATGCAAGGATCCTTCTAGGCATGCTAAGGATTAGTTCACGAATATCATCTTGAGGGATTTCTTGCTGTGTAATCCTTAGAGTTCGGGCTTTGAAGATGGCTTCCTGATATTTTTGCGAAGTTTTTGGTCTAATATGCCCCAGAGGTGTTCAATAGAGTTCATATCTGGGGACTGACTTGGCCATGGAAGTTTCCTGATCCCATTTTGGCTCAACCAAATTTGTTTTGCTTGAGCAATGTGACAAGGTGCTCCATCTTCCATAAATAGGAAGACATTTTTATTCATTCTACCACTGGATAATATTGGAATGAGTTTTTTTGACACTCCGGAAGCTCTGATAGGCCATCACTCTAAATTGCACCCCACACCAATATTGAAATGCCCCAATGTTTTACTGTTGGCTGCAGTCTTTTGAGGTCAAATTCTTGACTACAGATTCTCCAGACCCACACTCTTCCACTGACATAAAGTGATGCGAATCGTGACTCATCAGAGAAAATGACAGTGCTCCAAAAGGCCACAGGTCTCTCCACCATCTCAACAGCACAATCCTTTCTGCGTTTCATGTTGGCTGGACGGAGTGGTTTCCCTCTTGCAGCTCTGCCATAGTAACCCAGCTTGTGGAGATACCTGACAGCTGTTCTGGAACTGACATCAGCTTGTGCTGCTATGTCAGAGGCCTTGCAGTGTGTATCCTCTTTGACATTTATTTTGACAAGACGCAAGTTTTTATTCTGAGTGCCCGGAACGGCCTGAATGAGGTTTTGTGTCCTTGCCCTCTCAGGTGTATTGTACGATCACTCTATTAACAGTGGACAGTGTTGTTGACAGATTTTCAGATAGTTTGCGTTGGCTAAGTCAACCTTCATGTTGACCCACAATACGACCTCGCTAAAATTCAGATAGGTCAACTGCTCCTTTGGTTCGTGGCATGCTTGATTAATCTTGTATATAATCTGGAACATAAATCTAGGTAAATATAACATATTAGGTAAATTGGAATAACATTAGGCATTTTTTCTTGGTGTCTATTCAATTCTGTTATGTCTGTGCACACACCACACACACACACACACACACACACACACACACACACACACATATATATATATATATATATATATGTATATATATATACATATGTATATATATATATACATATATATAGACATGTATATACACATGTATATACACATATGTATATATACATATAGGGGTTTGAATGTGTTTGAGATGAGGGGTCTGAGAAGTATGATAGGGATTACAAGGCTGGATAGAGTGAGAAATGAGGTGAGGAGTAGAACGGGGGTGGAAAGGGAGTTGGAAAATAGGGTGGATGAAAGAGTATTGGGATGGTTTGAACACATGGAAAAAATGAGTGAAGAAAGACTAGTAAAAGAGGTGTGGAAGGCAGATGTGGAAGGAGTGAACATGAAGGGGTGAACTAGGATGAGATAGATGGATGGGGGTAAAAGGGGCTTTGGGGAAGATGAGAAAGTCTGTTGAGGAAGGACGGGAAGGACAGAAGACAGGGGTGAATGGAGAATGGTTGTATATGGATGATGTAATCCATGAGGTGGAATGGGTGGGGGATGGGGGTGAGGGAGTATGTGTGAAAAAAATTTACCGCAGCCAGAAGGGATTTCTCCCCGTCTTCTCCTTTTCTGCGTGAGAGGATGGAGAGGGGGTCGTCGATTTAATGAAGCGGCCTTACTGTGAATGTGCTGTGTCTTGCGACACTGCTTCTGACCCAGGGCAGTGGACAAGATGCAGGGATGCCCCGTCATCCAGGAGGTGCTAAGATAAGGGGGAGGGAAGAGGGTGGAGGGGAGTGGAGTGTGATAGGGATGAAATGGGTGAGAGTTGTTTTAATGGATTTGTTTTTGGCTACCTCCCTTATAAAGGGGAAAAAGTCTTTGGTATATGTATGTACACACACACACACACACACACACACACACACACACACACACACACACACACACACCGATCACCAGGAAAAAAGCCTTGTTGGTATTGCGGAGAGTATCAATATGTATTCGTGGGACCGCCGGAGCTTGTATCCTATCCAGTTCTTGAGTGAATAGTGTAATACGAAATGGAAAGTAATAAAGAAGAAGGAAGAATCAACGAACCAACGAAAAGAGGACCAGACGAATCCAGGATTGAGTCCCCGTGGGGGGTAATGCGCAGGAGAAAAACATGCTTGAACGACGTCCCAAAGCGACCATCAGGTACGTAAGTGATGAGTATTTCTCGGTGTTTAGGAGGCAATGGGAAACAATGGAGAAAACCTTGGGCACTGAGAGAGATTTTAGGATTAGCAGAGCAATACGAGACAGAGAAATTAGCAACTTAGCAGATGAAGTAATCGATTCAAGATTAGACTACAAAGCTTTGCAACTAGAAGTAACCAACCCACGTACAACAAACGAAGTAATACCAAGGGAATTAAACGAACTAAAAAGTGAACTAAGTGCGATAAAAAGAGAAAGTGAAAGGAAAACGAGGTTGAGATCGCAAATTATGAACTGAAAAAAGAAGTAAAAGAAATTGAAACCAGTAACAGAGACTGACCTAAACGGAATAAAAAACGGTGGAAAAAGCAACGCGAAAGTAAAAAACTATCATTCACAGAAATAGCACAGTATATATATATATATATATATTTATATATATATATGTATATATATATATACATATATATATATATATATTATCAGTGTATTTGGGCATGATTTTTCCTCTAATGCATATATCATTGAAAGTGATGGCTAGTTTTGTATTAACTATTTTCTTAAAGGTATTTTCCATATACCTTATTATAGGTTTATGTTTCTTAGAAAGGAAATTTATGACCTGGCTGTATGTACTCGTAGTCATAAATTTCCCTTCTAAGGAACAGAAATCTATAATAAGGTATATGGAAAATACACATAAGAAAATAATTAATGTAAAACTAACCATCACTTTTAATGATATATATATATATATATATATATATATATATATATATATATATATATATATATATATATATATATCAAATCAGCCGTCCTGAGTCCACTGCTGAACAAAGGCCTTCTTCATGGCATTCCATGATTAATACGACCGTGCCAACCTCTGCCACGTCACTCCTGCAAACTTCTCAATCTTGTCTCTCCACCTGTCTGGTCTCCCTCTTCCACGTTTCCTATCTCGTGGCGTCCACTCAGTAATACACTTGCTCCATCGCTCATCAGGCGTTTGCACAAACTTACTTGCCCAATTCCACTTCCTCTATTTTACCGCCTACACAATATCTTTCACTCTAATCTGCTCTCTCACCCAACTTGCTCTCTTTTGGTCTCTCAGCGTTATTGCCATAATTTATATCTCCATTCTCCTCTGTGCAGTCCTTAGTTTTGCTTCCACCGCCTTCATCGGTTTCCAAGTCTCACACTCGTAGATTATTGCTGGCAGAATGCATTGATTATAAATTTTATGTTTCAAACATAAAGGTAGAGAAACACTCAGGATTTTATTATACTCACCAAACACTTTCCATCCAATTGTAATACGTCTTTTTATTTAATTATCATGATCTTTGGCCACTTCCACTATCTGGCCTAAATAATTATACCTCTCAACATCTTCAAGATTCACCATCGATTACAATATATTTTCTTTTTTTCGTGTTGAACATTACTTTGGTTCTACTCTTATTCACTTTTAAATCTACTTTGAAACATTGTTCAGGTCACTCAGCATATCTTGCAAGTCTTTTGCTCTTTCTGAAATAAAAATAATGTCATCCGCAAATCTTGGATGGTTAAAATATTCACCATTAATATTCAGTCTTTTCTCTTCCCAACTCAACTTTCTGAAAATCTCTTCCAAGGAAGCTG
>NC_134784.1:8693524-8698524 GCF_046742065.1 Oratosquilla oratoria
GGAAGGAGTGTGGACTAGGCGATGGAGGGGGGAGACGAAGTTGAAAGGTGGAGGGAGATGGGAGATGGAGGAAGGAGTGTGGACTAGGCGATGGAGGGAGGAGAAGAAGTTGAAAGGTGGAGGGAGAAGGAGGGAGATGGGAGATGAACGACGGTGTGTGGACAAGGCGATGAAGGGAGGAGACGAAGTTGAAAGGTGGAGGGAGAAGGAGGGAGATGGGAGATGAACGAAGGAGTGTGGACAAGGCGATGGAGGGAGGAGACGAAGTTGAAAGATGGAGGGAGAAGGAGGGAGATGGGAGATGAACGAAGGAGTGTGGACAAGGCGATAGAGGGAGGAGACAAAGTTGAAAGATGGAGGGAGAAGGAGGAAGATGGAAAGATGGAAAAAGGGGAAAAGGAAATGAGTAAGGAAAATGACATCGGAGGAGCAACTGGAAGATGAAGGGACAGGAGGAATTTGAATACTAAGGTGGTCAGAATTATTGTAATAAAGATAAATAAAATAGAAACTGGGAGATGGAAAAGATGAGAAGGACTCAGAATTGACAAGAAGGGATTAGGAGACTAAAGAAAGAATTGAAGAAAGGCGAAGAGATAGTGATATGGAGGGAATAGGAAAGTTTGGCAATGGAGAAAGAAGTATTTGAAAAATGGAAGGAAAAGGAGAGTTTGGAGTATGAGGGATTTGGTAAAGATCGGAGTAGATAGAGGGAAATTAAACTAATAAGAAGGAATGATAAAAAATGGACGACAAAAACACTACAATTTTGGAAGAAGGAAAATTCTAGAATAGACATATTACCCTATATCACTTGGGGAAGCGTTTTCTATATACTCGAAGGAAAACAGAAACTCTATATACAATATCTTCTAGAATTATAAGGAAATTGTCTTTCCCTTGATTTGAATAAGATGAGAGGCTCTCTGAGATCGTGCTAAATACCCATCAGGCAGTAACCGAATGCTGAGCGCAGTTACTCTTATCCGGATTTGTTGATTTAGATTCTTGAAGACGGGGAAGGGTCTAGAGAACTCATACTGAAGGAGATGAGGTCTCAATGGAGACACAAGAGCTCAAAACTTGAGGCGCTGTACATGTGCGGACAGCCGTTGGCCATTGAGGATCAAATTGAAGTCTTTTGGAAATATGATGTGACATCGATGTGAAATATGCCACAGTGACATCTTGGGAAGTGTGTGTTGGGGTTGGGGTGGGGACGGAGAGAATATCGAAATAGACGTTTAAAAACAAATTAGATTTGTCATAAGAAGGGCGACAAAATTTCCTGCTGGAGACTACTTTGAAGGTATAATTGTAGTTGAAGGCACGTACGTATTTAGAAAAAGTTTGAAGATTTTGTGGTTTATTCATTTCGTTACGCATGTTAGTCCTAGCTTTGGCCACATCTGAACAAAATTACTTGGCGTCAACAAGAGCGCATATGTGTCTTGAATAGCTGAATAAGGCTCTCGAGAATGGATAAGCGAGACTTTCCCTTTATTTTTTTAAGGGAGAAAGGGAAAATGCGGACAGCAGGGCAGGAGTGGACGGAAGGGAGCGAGGAAGGGCGAGAGATTTTATTTACAGGAAAGATGGAGGAAACGTGAATCTTTGGAGGAAATTGGAGTGATTCGTGGCGTGGAGATTTTTGGCCAGAATGGGGAAAGTTACAAGTGGAGTGTTTTTATTGAGGGAAAAGGGAAGGAATTTAGGGGAGCGAAGATGTGAAAGTGCTGATAGAGAGTGAGAGAGGAAGAAGATGAGAAGAATTCTGGAAGAAAAGAGAGAATTGGAGGATACCTGGGAAGCTTATGTGAATAAAATATATATGGTGAAGAACGATAAGGTATTACCTTGTTATCAGCAACAACCCAGGTTTCCTTCATTTGAGACAATGGCACAAATAGCAAAAAGACACTTTCGGGAGGATAGCGCAATCGAGGGGTAAAGGTTAAATGTAAATTGGTATTTATCTATTTATTTATATAATAATTATTATTATTACCGTATTATTATTATTATTATTATTATTATTATTTTATTATTATTATTATTATTATTATTATTATTATTATTATTATTATTATTATTATTATTATTATTATCATGTATTATCATTAATTATTATTATTATCCATATTACTAATTATTATTATTATATTATTATTATTATTATTATTATTATTATTATTATTATTATTATTATTTTTATTATTAATTATTAATTATTATATATTATTATTATTATTATTATCATTATTATTATCATTATTATTATTATCATTCATTATTATTATTATTATTATTACTTATTAGTTAATTATTATTTATTATTATTTATTATTATTATTATTATTATTATTATTATTATTAATTATTATTATTATTACTGTTATTTATTATTATTATCATTATCATTATCATTATTTAATTATTATTATTATAATTATTATTATTATTATTATTATTTTCATTATTATTCATTATCATTATCATATATCATTATTATTATTATTATCATTATCATTATCATTATTATTATTATTATTATTATTATTATTATTATTATTATTATTATTATTATCATTATTGTTATTATTAATAATAACAATAACAACAATATTACTATTATTATTGATATTGTTATCATTATTATTGCTATTATCATCTTCATCATCATTAATATTTTCATTACTATTACTATTATTGGGATGGTGTGGACACATGGAAAGAATGAGTGAAGAAAGATTAGTAAAAGAGGTGTGGATGCCAAAGGTGGATGGAGTGAGCATGTAACTGCGACCGAGGATGAAATGGATGGATGGGGTAAAAGGAACATTGAACAAGAGGGGGGATGTTTGTAGAGGTAGGAAGATAGAAGACACAAGATAGGGATGAGTGGAGAATGGTTATGTATAGATGATGTTGTGACACATGGAAGGGGATGGGAGAGGATTGGGGAATGGATATGAGTGAATACCATTTTGACGTAGCCCGAGGGAATTTTTCCCCATCTTCTATTTTTCTGCATGAGGGAACGGAGAGGGGGTGGTCGCTGATTAAATGAATCAGCTTTGCTGTGTATGTGCAGTCTCTTGCTGCATTGCTTCTAATCCAGGACAGTGAGTGAGATGCAAGGATGACCCGTTATCCATGAGGAGCTAAGACAAGAGTGAGTGAGGGAGTGAGGGGTGGTGAATGGGAGTGGAGTGGAGTGGGTGGGGATGAAATGGTTGGGAGTGGAATTAAGACATTTGACTTTGGCTACCTTCTTTGTAAGAGGGAAAACGCCATTGGTATATGTATCTGTGTACTATCATTATTGCAATTACTATTATAAACATTATCATTATTATTGTTATCATTTTCATTATTATCATCATTGTGATCAGTATCATTATTTTGTGTTACCGACATTAACAATGTCGTAGTTAAAATCATTGTTACTATTGTTGTTTGGTAGATGAAACCATTGGAAATCTGTAAGGAGAAAGGACAAGAAGGCGTTAAGGGAAATCATGGAATAGATAAGGAGAGGTTGAGGATGCGCGAAGGATGATTAAATTGACTTTAAGACAAAAGGTACATGCGGACTAAATGAAACGAAGGAGATGACGGAAAGACATGCTCACATGAAGTCAGTGTGGAGGAGATGAACGGTACGAGTTCGTTTCCTTTATCATTAAGATATACCTGAGCTGATTATAAATGAGGCCAGGAGTCGATATACATAGACCGCGTGGTTTGTCATCCGCGGTGCGTAATTACATAATTGCCCTGGAGTAAGTAAGGTCGGGTCAAGCAGGATCGCACTGTCATAGGCAGATATGTGTGGCTGACGCGTCAGGTCTAGCCACGTGGGCAACATACCGCGCGTTCAATGCCACGTGGTTATCGTGGATTCTATAAATCACGATAACCGCGTTCCATGTCACGTGGCTACCGTGGTTTGTACAGTATACAGATTACTGGGTAGTTATGGAGTGAACGCATATGTGATGATGAAGGAAAATGCCATGAAGAGGAGATTTAGTATAAATGAAGGGCAAGACAGTATTGTAAGGGGAAATAAGGAGGAAGGATTGTGGGGAAATCGGTTGATCTTTTACTCCAAAGGAAGAATAACTTCACTTAAAAGAAATTATCTGTCAGCAGGTTAAATACGAACTAATTTAAATGAAAGGTATATCACAGAGCACAGAAATGACAAAGCAAGGAGAGAAGACGTTAGCTGGAAAGCACTACGGCTATATGACATGTATGTAAAGAATTGCGCAAATATATATATATTTTTTTTTATAAAGATATATATAAATATATTTAAAGTATATATATTTATTAAAGATATAATATATATATACATATATATGAATATATATATATATATATCTAATAGCATATAAATATATATTATATTATTTATATTTATATATATATATATATATATATATATATATATATATAAAATATATTTACTATATATATAAAATATATATACTATATATATATATATATGCTGTGTAGACCACTTAAGAAAAAGAAAACACAGAATTCCCATAGCGCTTTCTCGTGTAATTCACATCCTCAGGGGAGAATACAGACAAAAATACAATTTACAAAGGACAATATAAACGGAAAAGTGTAAACCTAGGAGAAGGTGACAAGGCGTCATACAAAAAAATATAGGAGAGGGGTCACAAGGGCACCACACGGAAAAATTAGAAGAGGTCACAAGGGTCCACTCACGGGAACCATGCCATTTGTCCAATCTTGGGGTTAACCCAAAATCTCCTATAGCCCGAATTCTTTTATAGGTAGATTTATATTGTCCTTTGTATTGTATTTTTGTCTGTATTCTCCCCTGAAGATGTGGAATTACACGAAAGCGCTTGGGATTTCTGTGGTTCTTTTTCTTATATAGTGGTTACCAGCATATTTCTGATCACGTGTCTCAAGTGATTTATTTGCAAAAAAAAAAAAATATATATATATGTGTA
>NC_134784.1:8723524-8726024 GCF_046742065.1 Oratosquilla oratoria
TCGGCTCCGAACTTCCGGTAAGAGAACTTTCACGAGACAATTGATTGACAGGCAACATACGTAGGTGGTCGAGCGCCTCCTTTGGCAACAGCAGGGGTCGGTGGTGTGGCGGCGTCTTCGTCGCGGGATTTCTCCACAACCCGAAGAGTTGGGGACTAAACCGACATACGCAAAAAAAAAAAAAAAAAAAAAAAAAAATCCTACTCAGGTACCACTGATCCCTGGGAGCAGTGTCGTTTACCCAGGCAGATACCACAACCCTTTTCCCAATAATGCACCTTTCACTTTTTTTTTTTTTTTTTTTTTTTTTTTCTTTAATGAGGCGATCATACCTCTTCTACTACTAGCCGGAAATGTAGAGAGCCGCTGCCCATCACAAATTAAACATGTCCAACATGCTCCAAATTCATTAACTCAAGCCGACAGACAAGGGGCTCGGTTCAGTGCAATTCATTCAAAAACTGGCCCCCACCTCTTTTCCACAACACTTGCTAACATAAAAGACTATGCAATCACCTAGACCTGTACTATATGCCCAACCATAACTTCACTCCCAGCCCCAGCATGTATCCTTACCCACACCCTTGCTATCCCCTTTCCTCTCGCCCTCCTCCCCCCCCACCTGCACGCCGACCCCGTAAAACAACCACACATACAGAACACACAACATCAACATCTTACAATATAACATTGATGGCATAAAAAACCTCGAGCACTTCCTCAAACAAAACAACGTAAATGTTGTCATCATACAAGAATCAAAACTACGAAACTCACGAGAAACACCCCCATTTTATAAATTGACCCCCATCAGACAAGATCGGATCGACGACAACGGGACTGGACTCATCGCCATGATCCATCAATCCATCCATCAATCCATCTGGTTCGTGGACACAAGTACCATCACCAAATCCCTCCTCCCTCCTACAGACAGCACCACTGAGACCCAATCAATCCGAACAGGCAACAAATCCACAATCACAATAACATGCATACCCCCCCCAACAGTCATCTCTCACAATTCCAAATAACTTCAGGCCTAACCTTAACCAACTTCCTACCAATCCCAACCTTATCCTAGGTGGTTCACAATAATATGTATACCCCCCCCCACAGTCATCTCTCTGCGAGTTCCAAATAACTTCAGGCCTAACCTAAACCAACTTCTTTCCAATCCCAACCTTATCCTAGGTGGTGACTTCAACGCCAATTTGTCGGTCTGATATATTAATAACCCCGACATGGACAGAGTGGATCTGCAGACACAACTTGATTCAATGATCATCATGAACAACACCCAAAACCAAACATATAACCTCCATCAACCCCAGTACAACCCCTCCTCTCCTGACATCATTTCTGTTCCTCTTGTTTAACCCCAACAACTTCTTGGAAAGTGGTCGGAGCCCTTGGATATGACCACCTTCGAGTCATTATCACCACAAAAAACATGATACACCCCACTTGCCCACAGACTAACATACAACAATTACAAACGAGCATACTGGAAAGCTTTGACTGAAGAGACAACAACAATTTGAGAAACTGAACAGTTCACCATTCACAGACATAGGTGCTGCTGTACACACCTTGAATAAAATCATACTAAATAAAGAAAAGAAATACATCCCTCATACTACAATTTGTCAAACGACATAGCCCCCTTGCGAAATAACATGGTTTTAGACTATTACATTCCACAAACACTTCTAATAAACCACAGACAAAGAATTTTTACTGGCATCAATTCAGATAAGTACCCATATAGAACACTTCATAACACTAAACATTCCCCATCACAATCTCACAAACAAAATATACAACATAGACAAATACTATGATACCAAAAGATGACTGGCCAATTATCTGGTAAGTAAAAATGCCTATGTGTCACATAATAACCAATCAATGCACACCAGGACCTTTAAGAACGATTTTTACAGGCTTAGTTCTATTCCCCGCACTCTTTAATCTATACATGCACGATATGCCCATACCCTACACCTCAGAAATACAAATAATTTCTTACGTAGGCGACATACCAATTACATGCACATACCGTAACACAGGGAAAGTCGCACAAATACTACAACCATATCTAAACACACTCAACATCTAAACACACTCAAGTAGACTCAAGATACACCCAACCAAATGTACAGGCATACTTCTCACCAATTCGACAGCAGAGCACGAATATATACCACGCCTCTTTATCAACAACACTCATATCACGCACATATACTCAAGATTCTTGTCGTGAATTATGACACATCTATGTAACTTAAACAACACATCCCAAACATAAAGACAAAATGCACACGTAAACTTAACGCGCTGAAATCAACTGTAAAACCAGAATTCGGACGAAACAAAGAAACTTCACTAAAGCATAAAAACAGTGTATATGCTCAGTGACGAAATATGCGTGCTCCTAATCTCAGTAAGACACACCACAACACCCTACAGACAATACAAAACACTTCACCCCGTACCA
>NC_134784.1:8731024-8743524 GCF_046742065.1 Oratosquilla oratoria
AAATCACAGCTGCCTTCTACAACATAAATTTATATGCTCATTTATTTCTATCTTGAGGGATATTTACTCCATGAATGCTGCTCAATATATGCAACAAACAAATTTTCATCGTTTTGTTCATTTCGCGGAAACGTTTCTTACGACGGATGACACCGATGATGTGCTACAAAGATGAACGAAAAAGCCGCAAGGTATCTGGGACATAACGGGTTAACAGATGATAGATAAATTAAGAGAGGAAGAGGAGGCGAATCAAGTAGAGAAGAAAAGGTAAAAGGTGCATTTGGAGAGATGATAATGGAAGAGAAGGCAGTAAGGGGAAGATGGGCAGAGTATTTTAGAGAGTTGCTAAATGTGAAGGAGGATAGGGAGGGAAAGATAGCTGAAGTGAGAAATGCTAAGAAAATGACAGTGATGAGCGAAGAAAACGGAGGAGAAATAAGGAAGGATGAAGTGAAGGCAGTTGTTAAGATGATGAAAGCAGGTAAGGCACCTGGTCTGGATGGATGCCATGCAGAATGTCTAAAAAAAGGAGGTACAGTGGTGGTGGACTGGCTGGTGAGGTTATCTAATGTTTGCTGGAGAGAGGATAGAGTGCCGGAGGACTGGAGGAGTGCCTGTATAGTTCCATTTTACAAGGGAAAAGGGGACAAGTGTGAATGTAGTAATTTCAGAGGGATTAGCTTGTTAAGTGTAGTTGGGAAGGCTTATGGGAGGATCTTGATTGAGAGGATTAGGAGAGGAACATAGGGAGTAATTGGTGAGGAACAGTGTGGATTTAGGACGGGTAGAGGTTGTGTAGATCAGATTTTTGTGGTAAGACAGATATGTGAGAAAGCTATAGGAAAGGGGAAGGATGTTTTTTGGGCTTTTATGGATCTGGGAAAGGCTTACGACAGGGTAGACAGAAAGGCACTGTGGGAGGTTTTGCGGATATACGGGATAGGAGGAAAGCTTCTAGGAGCTGTCAAGAGTTTTTATGAGGGTAGTAGAGCTTGTGTCAGGATTAGAAATGGAGAGAGTGAGTGGTTCGAGGTAAAGGTGGGACTTCAGCAAGGATGCGTTATGTCACCCTGGTTGGTCAACTTATACATTGATGGGGTAGTACGAGAGGTAAATGCAAGGGTCAGGGAGTGGAGATGGTTAAAGAAAATGGAGAAAAGTGGGAGGTGAGCCAGCTGTTGTTTGTGGACGACACTGCGCTTGTGGCAGGATCGGAGGAGGGATTGAGGAAGTTGGTGACAGAGTTTGGGAGTGTGTGATAGAAGAAAGCTGAAGATAAATGTGGGTAAAAGTAAGGTGATGAGATGTACAAGGGGTGAAAGTGACAGTAGACTGGAAGTGAGCATTAAGGGAGAGCGACTGGAGGAAGTGGATAGTTTTAGATACTTGGGTGCAAATGTGGCAGGAAAAGGTGGAGTGAAGGTGGAGGTAGAATGTAGATTGAGAGAAGCGAGTAAATGCCTTGGTGGATTAAAGAGTGTAATGAGGAATAGACATTTGGGAATGGATGCTAAGAGGAGACTGTATGAAGGAGTGATTGTGCCAACAGCACTGTATGGGGCAGAAACATGGAACATAAGAGAGGAAGAGAGAAGGAGTTTGAATGTGTTTGAGATGAGGTGTCTGAGAAGTATGATGGGGGTTACTAGGCTAGATAGAGTGAGAAATGAGGAGGTGAGGAGGAGAACAGGGGTGGAAAGGGAGTTGGGAGATAAGGTTGATGAAAGAGTACTAGGATGGTTTGGACACATGGAAAGAATGAGTGAAGAAAGACTAGTAAAAGAGGTATGGAAGGCAGATGTGGGGGGAGTGAACATGAAGGGACGTCCTAGGATGAGATGGATGGATGGGGTGAAGGGGGCTTTGGGGAAGAGGGGAATGTCTGTTGAGGAAGGACGGGAGAAGACAGAAGACAGGGGTGAATGGAGAATGGTTGTATATGGATGATGTTGTGATACATGAGGTGGAATGGGCGGGGGGATGGGGGGTGGGGTAGTATGTGTGAGCAAAATTTGACGCAGCCCGAAGGGATTTCTCCCCGTCTTCTCCTTCCATGCATGGGGGGACGGAGAGGGGGGGGGGTCGCCGATTTAAGCGGCCTTGCTGTGGATGCGCTGTGTCTTGAGACACTGCTTCTGACCCAGGGCAGTGGACAAGGTGCAGGGATGATCCGTCATCCAGGAGGTGCTAAGATAATAGGGAGGGTGGAGGGGTGTGGAGTGTATTCAGGGATGGAATGGGTAGGAATGATTTTATGCCTTTTCCTTTTTGGCTACCTCCCTTGTAGATAAATTAAATACCTGATTGGGATAGTCCGTCGACAGCCAGAACAAAGGAAAGAAGTGCCACCTGATACGAGAGAAAGACACGCACACGCACACATAGAGAGAGAGAGAGAGAGAGAGAGAGAGAGAGAGAGAGAGAGAGAGAGAGAGAGAGAGAGAGAGAGAGAGAGAGAGAGAGAGAGAGAGAGAGAGAGAGAGAGAGAGAGAGAGAGAGAGAGAGAGAGAGAGAGAGAGAGAGAGAGAGAGAGAGAGAGAGAGAGAGAGAGAGAGAGAGAGAGAGAGAGAGAGAGAGAGAGAGAGAGAGAGAGAGAGAGAAGGGGGTGGTCTTTGACGCAAGGCAACATTAGAAAAAACTAGATAAATCAAATGCCAACCTCCATGAAGGGGGTAAACAAGCCATTGGGTCTCTCATGTAAAATATGTAGATCACAGTCTGTGACAACTAGTTACGCTAAAATGTGTCTGGTTTTGCAAAATAAAGTTTATTAAAATGTATCTTGCCCCACGTTGGTGGTAATCGATGTAGGTTTTAGTTTCCTGAACGGCAAATTGATAACATTGTTTATCGTTAATCTGAACGAAATCATGAAGGCAAATGATGTTCTTCAAGAAGGTGGTACTATTTCTGTATTGAAGAAAAGAGCCGTGCATTAGCCAAAACAAAACATATTCAAGGCGTCATTAAATCTATGGAGTTACTCCATGGCTATAGTTGCATATGCACCAAATATTTTTATGCAGGAGAAGTGCACCACGAAATTCACTTTTTAGCTGCGTAATCCACCTAAACTTGAAGACCAATGTATGTAAATCATGTCAAAATATGGATTAAATATAAAATACATCAGTTCTATTTAATTGATTCTATACAGAAAATATCTGGCAACGAATCGGAAATGACGTTAGATTAATACACGGCCAAACATCTAAGGAACGAAAATATGTCATAACAAGTAAGTCCCATAATCAAATTAATGATTCAGGTGTACCTACGAAATAGCTTACATATTCATGATGAATAGGCAAAATATGTATTGATATATGATGAAATACACTGACACTTGGTGTAACACACTTTGTGATATCGCTCATTGCATAGTTCATTACAGTTAATGCGTGATGCTTGCGTGTGGCTCTGAGGTAATTCTTGTAATTAATTATAGTATAAATAACAAACTCTAAAAAAAATCTGTGTGATAAATCAAACAAAACATCACCACAGCTTAATCGATGCTCCTTTATCACCATTATCATCTCAACTGTCGCCCTTATCACCCTTAAACGCATTGACATCACCATTTCACCATATCAACACCATCACTATCACCACAAAAATCCCTCCGCTACCACTACCATCAAGGAGGGAAGAAGTGTGAAAAAGAAATGTGGTGGGGAAGTGAAAGAAGGAATGTTAAGGAGGTGACTTAATAATAGGGGAGAGAACATAATGAGAATGATGAATACAATAATTGGGTCGAGGATAAAGGGGAAAGGAGATAAGAGGAAGGAAAGGAGAATAATAATGAAGGAGGGCTGGAGAGAAAGAAGTATGGAGATGAGGAGAGAATGAAAGAGAGAGGGAAGATATCGAGATGAATACCGTGAACAATAAGAAGAGAATTTGGCGTGAAGGGAGGAAAGGAAGAAAGAAGATAAATGAGGGAAAGCTTACATAAATGGCAAAAAAAGTCTTGAAGCACAAAGGTGAATGACTTCATGAGTGCGAAAAGAAAATAGAAACACAAAATAAATAAATAGGTAAAAACAAATCCTATAGAACACTACGAAACCCGAAGACCAACAAACGAAATTAAACTGCAAACAAAAATCATAATTCATTAACAGACAGTAAATAAATTACTAATTCACTAAATATATAGACAGATGTAAATAAACATGCAAAAGAAACTTAAAGCGACTTTTGCTCAAGATCTCAACATTTCACCGCGTTAATCCGTATACCTTAATGCTGCCGTCAAGAGATATTATTCAAGTATGCAACCAAACCCACTCTAGTGACGTATAGAGTCAGTACCTTATTTCTAGATGGCCCGGGCCTTTTTATTCAATAAAGCGAAAGGGAGGAAAAAACAAGAAAAAAAAAATCTAACATAGTGACACCTTTTTATAGACTTTAATTCTGGCTGGGAGCCCACGATTTCGTACACCAAGAGTCGACCTTCGAACGAAGAAAGAGAGGAACTCGATGGACAGAGATTCATTCTTGTCCCAGGATCTCTCTCGTCTGAATAAAGTCACTTGGACATGGTCGAAAGACAAATATACACAATATTTCACTGTGTTGATGTTGTTAAGGCTATGTTTCTGTAGAGAGAAACTAATGACAATAAGGTCCGAGACCCTCTTCCACCTTCCAATCCCTCCATCTCCTTACTACTTCTCGGGATTTGACGAAGCTGCATAAACGCTAATTGAAGACTCGGCAGACGCGCTAAGGAGCAAATGAATTTGAAAAGCTGATGATGATATATGGGAAAAAGAAACTTCGCAAGCTAAAACAAGAATAAATATTGAGCAAGTAGAGACGGAAAAGAGAGCAAGGGATGTAGAAATAGGAATGGGAACAAAGTACAGGGAGGATAGGAATGGGAATAGGGCGGATGGAGCAGGGCTGAGATCTCGGTAGGTGGAGAAGGAATAGGCAGCTGACAAGTGTGATGCAGGTATAGGAACGGGTCAGGAATAGGTAGGAATGAGAACGCAATGGTTTGAGGTGGCATTGGAAAAGGGGCAGTCAATAATGGAAATACAAATACGAAGGGGGAAAGTGACATTGAATAGGTAAGAAATCGATTAGATATAATTTAATACTTCAGAGTTGAGATGCCGGTTCTCCTCGAACACATTCATCCAGTGTTAGATAAGAAAAAAGCTCTTTCACCAAAGAAGTCGTCAAACACCACGGCGCTTCCCAGACAAGAGACACAAGTCCACAAAGTTTGTGTATATATACAAGCTTGTACACACACGAGTTACGTTTTCCTAAACAAATACACTTGTAAACCCAAGTGGTCTTCTGTTGTTGACAGTCCTTTGGTTTCATTTGTATTCGGGTTTCCTTGATTATAACATAAAATCTGAGTAAATACGGATTTGAATAGCTACCATAGTAGTATTCATAAGCGCTTCTTGAGTTCAGATTTCCTCTGTGAGGGATAGGACGTCCACCCTTACAAACATCCTTTCATGAAACACGTCGCCCCCAAAAGGGATGAAATGGTCTCTCGGCGTCAGCCAAACTAGATATACCATCCGGTAGGGAAAAGGTTAATCGAATTAAGCCTTAAAACTCTTCCCTATACAGAAGGCGTCACCATGGTGATGAAAAAGTCTGCCGGTCGTCAGAACAAAAGAAAGAGTGGCACGCGGTACATACGAGGTTAAATACTTCATTCAACTTTCATTTTGGTAACACATTTTTTTCATGTCTGTGTGATATATACTGTAGCAAACCAGGGCATTTAATTTAGTTGGGGAGGCCTCCGCATCTGAACAGCTTTTCGCTGGACCAAAACCTCGTTCAGGCCAGGACTCAATCCACGGCTAGCTAATAAAATCACAAGGAATTTGGCAACAGTCCACCTTTATGTTGCATTTCTTTACTTTCACATCTACTGTAGGCGTCGCAAGGCGAATTTATTTCTGCTGATGCAAACCACATGCCACAGAAAAAATGTTAAATGTATTACGAGTTTATTGCAATAAAACGTTCTTATGTGGCTGTTTGACATTGAGGGATTTAATTTAACTGATGGAGGTCCCATCTATTACAAGAAACGAAGAGGTAGAATATCGATTGAAATTAATATTTTTAATGCGTTAACGTTGTTTTCTGTTATTAACATTACCAATACCATTAATATGATACAATTATTATTATTATTGCTATTATTGTTATTATTATCATCATTATTATTATTGTTATTATTATTATCATTATTGTTGTTATTATTATTATTATTATTATTATTATTATTATTATTATTATTATTATTATTATTATTATTATTATTATTATTATTATTATTATTATTATTATTATTATTATTATTATTATTATTATTATTATTATTATTATTATTATTATTATTATTATTATTATTATTATTATTATTATTATTATTATTATTATCATTATTATTATTATTATTATTATTATTATCATTATTATTATTAGGTGTCTGAGAAGTATGGTGGGGGTTACTAGGCTGGATAGAGTGAGAAATGAGGAGGTGAGGAGGAGAACAGGGGTGAAAAAGGATTTGGGAGATAGGGTTGATGAAAGAATATTAGGTGGGTTTGGACACATGGACAGAATGAGTGAAGAAAGACTAGTACAGGAGGTATGGAAGGCAGATGTGGAGGGAGTGAACATGAGGGACGTCCTAGGATGAGGTGGATGGATGGGGTGAAGGGGGCTTTGGGGAAGAGGGGAATGTCTGTTGAGGAAGGAAGGGAGAGGACGGAAGACAGAGGTGAGTGGAGAATGGTTGTATATGGATGATGTTGTGACTGCATGAGGAGGAATGGGCGGGGGGGGTGGGGGGTGGGGTAGTATGTGTGAGTAAATTTTGACGCAGCCCGAAGGGATTTCTCCCCGTCCTCTCCTTATATGCAAAGGGGGACGGAGAGGGGGGGTCGCCGATTAAATGAAGCGGCCTTGCTGTGGATGTACTGTGTCTTGCGACACTGCTTCTGACCCAGGGGGGTGGGCAGGGTGCAGGGATGACCCGTCATCCTGGAGGTGCTCAGATGAGGTGCTCAGATGAGAGGAAGGGTGGGAGGGGTGTGGAGTGTATTTAGGGATGAAATGGGTGGGAGTGTTTTTATGCCTTTCCCTTTTTGGCTACCTCCCTTGGAAGGGGGAAAAAGCCTTGGTATATGTATATGTATGTATTATTATTATTATTATTATTATTATTATTATTATTATTATTATTATTGTTATTATTATTGTTATCATTATTATCATTATCATGATTATTATTATTATCATTATTATCATTATTATTAATATTAATATCATTATTATTTTTATAATCATTATTATTACTATTATTATTATTTTTATTATCATTGTTGTTATCATTATTATTATTATTATTATTATTATTGTTATTATTATTATTATTATTATTATTATTATTATTATTATTATTATTATTATTATTATTATCATTATTATTATTATTATTATTATTATTATTATTGTTATCATTATCATAATTATTATTATTATCATTGTTATCATTATCATTAATATTACTATTATTATTTTTATTATTATTATTATTATCATTATCATTATTATCATTATTATTATTATTATTATTATTATTATTACTATTATTATTATTATTATTATTATTATTATTATCATTATTATTATTATTATTATAATTATTATTATTATTATCATTATTACTATTATCATTATTATTATTATTATACTATATTATTATATTATCATTATTATTATTATTATTATTATTATTATTATTATTATGATGATTATTATTATTATTATTATCATTATTATTATTATCATTATTATGATGATTATTATTATTATTATTATTATCATTATTTTCGCGGTGTATTGACATTGAAGCAACAATAATATAAATAGCATAGCCAGAAATATTTATGTTAATATCATTTCATTATTGTTTTATATATGTAAAAATTGTATTAATATTTTTTTAGGGAATTCTTTGTTAAACTACAGTATAAAATCTTATGTCGTACAACAAAATACGCTGTGATGTCACAGGACGTTACATCACTTCAAAATATCACATTGTTTTCATTTCATTTTATTTCATTCTATTTCATTTTGTCTGGCTATGTTATCATTTTATTGTAAGTTATTTTGTGACGTCCTTTCAGGTTTTTCACATTTTCACAACACTCAATCATTTTTATGTACACTTTTACACCCTCGGACAACATCTCACACACAGCAGAGCTATATCTGACATCTAAAAAAATAATAATAATAATAATAATAATAATAATAATAATAATAATAATAATAATAATAATAATAATAATATGATAGTAATAATAATAATAATAATAATAATAATAATAATAATAATAATAATAATGAAAAATAAAAAATAAATAAATAAATAAACAGCTACGTTACAAAAATTGTAAATTATTATATACTGTGACAAAAACAACAAACGGAGCCCACCTCCAAAGAGGGAACGCGGCCCTATTTTTTCAATGTATACCGCCAGATTTACGCCAGAGTCACATTCCTCTGAAGAAGCATAGAGGGACACCGGTAAGGAATAAACTAACAAACTCGAAACTAGACCCGTTACTTATTTTCCAACTTTATCAACTTGTCACGATGTCTCAGCATATATATATATATATATATATATATATATATATATATATATATATATATATATATATGTATATAGATATATATATGTATATATATATGTATATATATATGTATATATATATATACATACATATATATATACATATATACATATATATATATATTATACATATATATATATATATAGAGATATATTCATGTATATATATATATATATATATATATATATATATATATATATCGGGGACTCTGTAAAACGAAGATATGGACGGCACGTAACAGTCAACCTCTATTCTTCGGGGAGTTAGGTCAACTCCAAGTTCGAATCCTTTTGTAGCGTAGCGTATACAGCGTAGTTGATATGGTGACGCCTTGACATCAGGCTGGGTCTTGGCTCGATTCCCGAGGCGACGGCCGAAAATTGTATATATATATATATATATATATATATATATATATATATATATATATATATATATGTATATATATATATATACATATATATTTATATATATACATATATATATTTATATATGTACATATATACATATATATAATATAATATATATATACGTATATATATATGTATATATATATATATATATATATATACGTATGTATACATATATATATATATGTGTGTATATATATATATACATATATATATATATAAATAAATATATATATACATATATATAATATATATACATATATGTATATATATATATATTATATATATACATATATATACATATATATATATATATATATATATATATAATTTATATATATATGTATATACATATATGCTTAAAAGTGGCAGTTTGCCGACACGATTGACGAGATAAACACCATATGAGGACGGAGCCTTTATTTGTACGACGTTTCGCTTATTACAGCTTTTTCAAGTACAAGTTGAAATACAAATGCTTGAGATTCGGGAAAGCCGTAGGCAGCAGGACAGCACAACAAGACGTCTCGTGTTGCCAACCGGCGACGTTGCCACCAACCTGACACGTCTTTTAAGAACCACCAACTTGGAAATAGTGTGCCAGACAAGCAGAACGATAAAAGACATCACGAAGACGGAAATACACAACAACCAGACACCGGGCACCAAAGCCGGTGTTTATCGTATTCCGTGTTCAGGATGTGATAAAGTTTACATCGGAGAAACGTCACGCGACCTGAATACACGAATACGTGAACACCGTTACGACGTCAGGCATGATGTCACCACCAATGCATGTGTGACACATAGAAACAAGGAAAACCATCTTATGGACTGGAAGAATGCAGAGCTGCTAATACGGGAACCAGACAAAATCCGCAGGAAGTGTTTAGAAGCAGCAATCATTCAAGGAACGAACACTATTGAACAAAACAGGGGCATGTTTAACATCTCGCCTCACATTATTCCCCTAATACCCATGGCCAGCAAAATATTACATATCTAAACCCCCTTTGTGGACATTTCGCCCACGGACGTTTGGGCCAGCATTCTCATCCTTTCCCAGTGTCCAATCCCCCCCCCTTCTCCTCCTCCTCCTCTTCCTCCCCCCCCCCCTTTTCTCTCCCCGTTCCCTCCTTTCCCCTTATTTAATCTCAAGCATTTGTATCTCAACTTGTACTTGAAAAAGCTGTAATAAGCGAAACGTCGTACAAATAAAGGCTCCGTCCTCATATGGTGTTTATCTCGTCAATATACAGTATATATATATATATATATATATATATATGTATTTACATATATATATATATATATATTACATATATAAATACATACATTACAAAGGATTACAAAGGCGGAGCATGCCATTCATTAACTACACGGTTGGCAAAGTTGTTTCTACCTACTTCCAAATTGAATCTATTTCCGGACAGTTTGAGACCATTGTTTCTTGTCTGATTATCATTCAGTGTGAAAATTTTGTCACTTTTGATGTTGTCAATTCCCTTTAGAGTCTTTAAGACCTGTATCAAGTCACCTCTGCGTCTACGCTTTTTTTTTTATGAAAAACAGATTCATATGTTTTAGTCGATTTTCGTATGATTTATCTTTTATATTTGGAATCAGTTTTGTGGCTCGCCGTTGTACTTTTTCTAGTCTGTCAATGTCTTTAATAAGATTCGGTGAACATACAGAAACCGCATATTCCAAATATGGACGAACTAACGATTTATATAGTTTGTTAATGAGTGATGGACTTTTGAAATCAAAAGATCGCGCAATCAGTCCTAGAATCTTATTTGCTTTCTCAGAGGCTGAAATACACTGCTTGGATGATTTGAGGTCGTTACTGATAATTACGCCGAGATCTTTTTCACTATCCATTTTTGTTAACGAATTTCCAAATAACTTGTAATCGTACTTATTGTTGTTTTTACCTATGTGCATTACCTTGCATTTACTCGTGTTAAATTTCATTAGCCACTTTTCAGACCATTGCTGTAATTTATCTAAATCTTCTTGAATATCTAATTGGTTTAAGTGATCATTTGCCACTCCGCACAGTTTTGTATCATCAGCAAATTTGGAAACAGTAGATCTTAGTCCATGGTCTATATCATTTATATATACTATGAATAGAAGTGGCCCAAGAACGGAACCCTGAGGAACTCCACTTGTAACATTTTCCCATCTAGAAGTTTTTCCATTTAAAACAACTCTTTGTTTTCGACCATTCAACCAATTACTAGTCCAACTTAATAGGCTACCACTTATTCCGTGTAAAGCTAATTTAGTAAGTAGTCTTTCGTGTGGGACGGTATCAAAAGCTTTTGCAAAGTCTAGATATATTAAATCTATATTGTTTCTTTTGTCATAATTCGATATAACTGTGTTGTAGAATTCGAGTAAGTTAGTCACGCAATAACGTTTCCGTTACTAGCAGAAACCATTTGCAAAATAAAAGAAATGAATACCAAATGTTTTCAGCTATTCAAGACATCATCAGGGTAACCTGATGATGTCTCGAATAGACGAAAACTTTCGGTATTCATGTCTTTTAACTTCCAAGTGGTTTCTGCAAGTAATGTTATCACGTGTGCTCAGTGATTTGTTTTGCACATACACACACACACACACACACACACACACACACACACACACACACACACACACACACACACACACACACACACACACACACACACACACACACACACACATACACACACACACACACATACATACATACATACATATATATATACATATATATATATATATATATAGATAGATAGATATATGTATGTATATATATAATATACATATACATATATACGTATATATATATATATATATATATGTGTGTGTGTGTGTGTGTGTGTGTGTGTGTGTGTGTGTGTGTGTGTGTGTGTGTGTGTGTGTGTGTGTGTGTGTGTATACATATATATATATATATATATATATATATATATGTATGCATGTACGGTCTATGTGTGTGTGTGTGTGTGTGTGTGATATTCAAGAAGATTTAGATCAATTACAGCAATGGTCTGAAAAGTGGCTAATGAAATTTAACACAAGTAAATGCAAGGTAATGCACATAGGTAAAAATAACAGTAAGTACGATTACAAGTTATTTGGAAATTCGTTAACAAAAGTGGATAGTGAAAAAGATCTCGGCGTAATTATCAGTAACGACCTCAAATCATCCAAGCAGTGTATTTCAGCCTCTGAGAAAGCAAATAAGATTCTAGGACTGATTGCGCGATCTTTTGATTTCAAAAGTCCATCACTCATTAACAAGCTATATAAATCGTTAGTTCGTCCACATTTGGAATATGCTGTTTCCGTATGGTCACCGAATCTCATTAAAGAC
>NC_134784.1:8756024-8758524 GCF_046742065.1 Oratosquilla oratoria
AACTCCCCGCCCACGAGAGTTGGAGTAACACCCCTCAGCGCTGCGATACTGATATTATTTCAGCCCCGGGCGAGGGTCGAACCCGGACCTCCGTAGTGGCAGGCCAGAGCTCTAACCACAGCGCCATGAGAGGTGTGTGTGTGTGTGTGTGTGTGTGTGTGTGTGTGTGTGTGTGTGTGTGTGTGTGTGTGTGTGTGTGTGTGTGTGTGTGTGTGTGTGTGTGTGTGTGTGTGTGTGTGTGTGTGTGTGTGTGTGTGTGTGTGTGTGTGTTTATGCGTGCATGTGCGCATTAAATAAAACAGAATAATAAACAAGAGAAAAAGAAAATCCCTCTGATGCTGTCTTCTGTAACAAATGTGTAGGATATGCCCAGGAAAATTCTGGTAAAAAAGAGTGAAGGCAGTAACTCGAAAGGAAGAAGAAACATCTCACACGCTATCTCATGTAACACTCCTAAAGCTCTTTCCATTTATCTGAGTTGACGCAGGAGTGGCATGTTAATCCAAGGCCGCATCGAAGAGAAAACTAGAAAATTTCCATTACTTTTCCATATATTGTACAGTTGAGACCTAAAACCTTAGACCATACTAAAAAAAAATTTTATTCTTTAGAACATTTGTTGCTGTATCTTTGGTATAGATTTTTAGGCAAAAAATCTTTTATGAAGGAGTTTTAATGATCTGACGGTTACATTAAGCAGATAACAGCAGACGTTACCATTTTACAACGAATACGCTTAAATTCCTTTGAACATAAGAACACAAGAATGAAGGAGACTGTAAGAGACCATAAGGCCTACACTAGGCAGTTCTATATCTATTACCACCTGTCATTCCTATCAATAAAGTTGTCTAAACAATTCTTAAAACAATCGATAGTTTTAGCGTTCACTACATGGTTACTAATTCTATTCCATTCGTTGATCACCCTATTAGTAAACTTATTCTTGGCTATTTCCTTCTTAAATCTATGTTTATCTAGTTTAAATTTATTACTGTGAGTCCTGCCATGTTGTCTTGATACGATGACCTTGTTTGCGTCACCC
Organism: Oratosquilla oratoria; assembly: GCF_046742065.1. Lineage (NCBI taxonomy): Eukaryota > Metazoa > Arthropoda > Malacostraca > Stomatopoda > Squillidae > Oratosquilla > Oratosquilla oratoria. Next base: position 8,757,070 of record NC_134784.1, read on the forward strand.
TTATCGCCTTTGATCTACTTGAACACTTCTATCAGATCACCCCGCACTCTGCGTCTTTCCAGAGAGTGTAAGTTAAGGTGTCTAAGCCTCTCTTCGTAAGGTAAATTTCTGAGCCCATGTATCATTTTAAGTCATTCTCCTCTGTAGTGATTCTAGTGAACTGATGTCCATTCTATATGACGGAGGCCAAAACTGTGCCGCATAGTCAAAGATGGGTCTAGCTAACGCTAGATGGAGTTTGATAATTACCTCTGCAATTCTATTCGTAACCGTACTAGCAATGAAACCTAATGCTCCGTTAGCCTTATTCCTAGCACTATTACAACTAATACACTGTTTTCTGGATTTAAGGTCAGGACTCACTAGAACTCCCAAGAGTATCTTGCACTTCGTTTTCTCTTAAAACGTGTCATCTAAGCTATATCTGTTTTCGGAGTTGTGTAGCCCTACGTTTAACACGCTGCACTTTGAGATATTGAAGTCCATTTGCCATTTCACCGACTATGTGCACAATTTATTAGAATCATCATGCAGAATCTAGGCGTCGTCACCTGACGTAATTAGGCGTCCTATCTTAGTGTCGTCCACAAACTTACTTGTCCAAGCCGTTTATATACATAATAAACTGAAAGGGACCCAAAAGCGAGCCCTGGGGAACTCCACCGGAAACATTCCCCCATTTGGATTTTACACCATTTATGGTGACTTCTGTTACTGATCCAAGCTCTAATCCATTTTAACACGTTTTCTCCTATGCCATGGGCTTTGATCTTATATAGTAGTCTCTGGTGGGGCACACTGTCGAACGCTTTGCTAAATTCAAGGTAAATAACATCGTAACTATCATTGTTATATGACGCCTTATATACTTTAGTGTAAAAAAGATAGATGATTAGCCATACATCACTTACCCTTGGAGAAACCATGCTGTGAGTCACGAATCAAATTACGTCTCTCGATTTGACCTTTGATTCTATTAACTATTATTGATTCAAGCATTTTACCTATAAATGATGTCAAACTAATTGACCTGTAGTTGCATAATGACGATTTATCTCCCTTTTTGAAAACAGGAACAACGTTTGCCTACCCCCAAGCAATAGGGACGAAACCAGTGTCTATCGACTTATTAAATAGTTCTATTAACTGGTTGTAGGTTTCAACTTTTACACTCTTTAAGCACTCACGGAAAACATTGTCACCTTTGACATATTCAAGAATTCTGTTCTATCTAACGCCAGACTAGGTAATTAAATTTTGAAAAATATTTCGTAAAGACAAAGAAGTTAAAAAATCACCTCAATCAGACGACGTCACTGTGCTCTGTTGGAGTATTGTGTCACTTAGGCATTAATGAGAAATTTATTCTCCTTAATTTAAGATGATTTAGTACAGTTTAATTAAACCTCTGGTCCACAGTAGATGAAAATTGTAATACTGAATTACAGAGGCTGC
>NC_134784.1:8778524-8781024 GCF_046742065.1 Oratosquilla oratoria
ATATATATATATATATACATATATATATATATATGTATATATATATATAACATATATATTATATATATATATAACAAATATACATATATATAAATATATATACACACATGAATATATGTATATATACATATATATATATATATACGTATATATATATTTGTATATATATACATATATATATATATAAACATATATATATATATGTATATATATAAACATATATATATATATATGTATTGTATATATATATTATATATATATATATATATATGTATATATATATATATATATATATATATATATATATATATATGGTTGTGTGTCTGTGTATGTGAGCGTGTGTGTGTGTGTGTGTGTGTGTGTGTGTGTGTGTGTGTGTGTGTGTGTGTGTGTGTGTGTGTGTGTGTGTGTGTGTGTGTGTGTGTGTGTGTGTGTGTGTGTGTGTGTGTGTGTGTGTGTGTGTGTGTGTGTGTGTGTGTGTGTGTGTGTGTGTGTGTGTGTGTGTGTGTGTGTGTGTGTGTGTGTGTGTGTCTGTGTCTGTGTCTGTGTGTCTGTGTCTGTGTGTGTGAACAAAGTAAACAGAAAATCTGATTAAAGACATAAGAACAAAATACAAAACACTGAGATATACATGCATCAAGGAATTGCTGGCTGCATCCAGCCACAATCATGTGCGTCCGAGAATCGCCTTTTTCGGAAATAGTTTGAGACCTCATCGAGGTTTCGTGGGAGTTTGGGGATGTAGGAAATAAACATAATCAAACCAATCAAACCGGTTTGAGGGGAGGAAGGAAGGACAGGGTAGAATTTTTTTTTTTTTTTTTTTTGGAAAAGAAAAAGAAAAAAAAAGTGTACAAAAGACCACAGGGAAAGAGAAACCGATGATGAGGAGAAAGAAAACGTGCAGATAATATTCTTGTTTGTGACACATCAAACATTTCCTTTTCACATTCTTGTTCTTTTTTTTCTCTGGGTTCTTTCGTTCAAATGTCATTTGTCACACGTCTTCCCCATTTTTATTAGAAGCCTCATTATCAAACAAAGTGCAAAATTCATTTTTTTAGATGACTAGAAAACCAGGATTACCTTGCCAATGTGTCGTGTGACACATATATACATACTTATATATATATATAAAAATATGTATATATATACATATATATATATATGTATATATAAATATATATATATATTTATATATATATATATATATATATATATATATGTATATATATTTGATAAATTATTTGTTTATTTATTTATTTTTTTTTTTTTATAGGTGTTTTCATTTCTTTTAACTATGGTTATATTGTCTAGATGTGTCAAAATGAGATCCATGTTATTTCTTTCATTTAGCTGAAGCTCAGAGAAATATATTGTCATGTATTTCTTAAATGATAGATTACTAAGTACAAGATGGATGTGGCTACTTGTCCAAATGAAAGAGTGTTGTGCACTAAAAATTGATAAGACTTTCGCATTGTTTTGTAACTAAACACATACACACACACACACACACACACACACACACACACACACACACACACACACACACACACACACACACACACACACACACACACACACACACACACACACACACACACACACACACACACACACACACACACACACACGACTCGATGACGCAGTGGTTGGAGTTCTCGGCCGCCACTACGGCGGTCCGAGTTCGAATATATATATATATATATATATATATATATATATATATATATATAGATATATATATATATAAATATATATGTATATGTATATATCATATATATACATACATACATACATATATATATATATATATATATATATATATATATATATATAAAGCTTTAGCACACTCATAATGTGAGGTTAATAGATTATTATAGACCAAACAACAAACAGAAAATCAGGCAAAAACAAAGACCCTTGTATTACCGCTGCGAGTGATTACTCCAACTCTCGTGGGCGGGGATTTGGGTGTGCGTGTACGTTAGGTCACAGCATTACACATAGATCGATCATATATGAGCTCTAAGCTCTCTTTTGTGAGGAAAATAGCTGTCGATCACGAGTCCAACACGTGATTCAAGACCATAGTGAATCAAACACACACACAAACGCACAAACACACACACAAACGCACACACACACACACACACACACACACACACACACACACACACACACACACACACACACACACACACACACACACACACACACACACACACACACACACACACACATACACACACACACACACACAAACTAGCGATAGGAATTAGGTTCCCACTAAGGCTGAAATTATTTTTGCATCGCTGAACTGCGAGCCGGCACTCCAACTCTCGTGGGCAAGGAGCTGTGTGTGTGTGTGTGTGTGTCTGTGTGTGTGTGTGTGTGTGTGTGTGTGTGTGTGTGTGTGTGTGTGTGTGTGTGTGTGTGTGTGTGTGTGTGTGTGTGTGTGTGTGTGTGTGTGTGTGTGTGTGTGTGTGTGTGTGTG
>NC_134784.1:8785557-8788057 GCF_046742065.1 Oratosquilla oratoria
CGGAGAAACAAAGCAAAATTAACAGACGATCTGTATATTTCGACCACTACTGTGGCCCTCTTCCGTAGATGGTCGAAATATACAGTTCGTCTGTTTCTTTTGCTTTGTTTCTCCGACAGTGGGTAATTTAAAACATTTTACTAAATGTGCTACTACATTTTCGTCTTGTGATATGTATGTATATGTTTGTCTCTGTATATGCATATATAGTCATAACCATTTGTAGTCATAACCTACATTTTACTACAATTCGTCGAAAATGCCATTAAGTTAATTAACCTTATATGCGGGCACATTGCCACATAAATACAGACTGTTCCAGTAAACGTATAACAAACCATTGACTACATTTACATATCTCGGAATTATCTAGCATGCACATCCTTTTTGCACTGTTCCAAGTATCTCGCCCGAGATTTCCTCCTTAATTAAGCTGAAATGTTGCTGTGAAACTTCAGATCTCGTTAAAATCTCTTTTCTTCCTTATTTGACCGTGCGCGTGTGTAAATTTCTGTAAGTGTATATGTGTGTGTGTTCGTGTGTGTGTGTGTGTGTGTGTGTGTGTGTGTGTGTGTGTGTGTGTGTGTGTGTGTGTGTGTGTGTGTGTGTGTGTGTGTGTGTGTGTGTGTGTGTGTGTGTGTGTGTGTGTGTGTGTGTGTGTGTGTGTGTGTGTGTGTGTGTGTGTGTGAGTGTATGTGTGTGTGTGTGTGCGTGTGTGCGTATGTGTGTGTACGTGTTTGTGTGCGTGTATGTATGTTAGTGTGTGTGAATGTGTGTATTTATGTTTGCGTTTGTGTGTGAGTGTTTATGTGTGTAATATACATATTTCCAAAATAAATTTGCCTTACTTAACTAAATATCAATACAGGCTTTAGATGCGCAGCATGACTCAGATCTTAGCAAGGCTGTGAGCTGTGATTTTTAATCCATTCCTTATCTTTTACTTCCCTTCCCATCTATTCCCATTCCTTTCATACCCATTACTTTGTTACCCAAATGTTGCAATAGACATGAATAAATAACCTTTCAACAGAGAACAAAGGAGGAGATATACCTTTTTTGTATATTGAAAGTTTCCGCAGATATGAATACGATACGAATACAATATGAATATAAAAGCCCAGAAGTGGCAATGATAAAACGATCGGGTTAGTATTAATGTTTGTTGTCATCAGTGTTTCCTCCCTCTTACGATGAAGTTTGCTTAGAAAATCTGGTCTTTGTGTATATCAGCTACGACACATACACTACATATATGCTTTTCTCGAATTATTCACCAATACTATGACTTTCGTGTGAACAGTTTCGTCATACCGTAGTTTTCATAGCAAGGGAAATCAAACAAATAAATGGAGAATTCATTATATGGCGAAAAATATATCATGAGTGTCTATATGTTTATAACATACATACATACATAGATATAATATTTATATGGGTATATCATATTAATATAATATATAACGAGTGTGTGTGTGTGTGTGTGTGTGTGTGTGGCGTGTGGTGTAGTGTTGTGTCTAGGTGTGGTTTGTGGTGTGTGTGGTGATGTGGTGTGATGTTCGTGTGTGTGTGTGTGTGTGTGTGTGTGTGTATTGATACGACAAACAATTTAAGAATGACAAAAGGCAGTCTCATGCTCCACTCGATTTTAAGTACAACCACTCCAATCCAAATGTCTCTTCTTTTTACCGAACATACGCATCCTACAACGCTCCACTTGATGTGACGATGGGAAAACGATGACTTACATGTTTGTTTGATTGAAATATGCAAACGCACACAAACCAAAACACGCGAACGCCCACAAAAATATTGAAATAACCAAAGGGTTGTGTATACACATGCTTAAAGATAAAATTGATACGTGTAAAGAGTATTTCCGTATACATAAATTTGTTATACGTCTGGGCAGGAACGCGTAGATAACAACTAAAACGATGACAAATGAATAAGCAAATATATGAATAAATAAAGCAATGACATGAAGAAAACACTTACAAGAAAATGAACAAACAATCCCACTAGAATACATACAGCCAGTTGAAGAGATTTATACTGAATACCTGATTCTAGTCACCGTTTTAATCTCCACACACATAGGACATACCTGAAACGAAGGAGAAAAGAATGTCAGGTTTATTGTCATATACAGTATATAAGCAATATTCTGTATTTAAATGTTCAGATTTATAAAACACATAAACTTCAGATACTCGTATGAGTGTATGTTCACACTTTACATGTATCTATACACTCGACAACAAGATGTATACACACACGCATACACACACACACACTCACACACTCTCACTTACAAACACACGGACACGCACACACACGTACAAACACACGCGCACGCGTACACACACAAACTAGATGTTGCGAGATACAAAGACGGGTTATCACGAGCATAACTCCCCTTCCCGTAGAATACAACTAGTTAAATACAACTAAGTAAATAAACACACACGCACACACACGCACATACACACACACACAC
>NC_134784.1:8795557-8798057 GCF_046742065.1 Oratosquilla oratoria
GAAGAAGAAGAAGGAAAAGAAGAAGAAGAAGGAGAAGAAGAAGAAGAAGAAGAAGAAGAAGAAGAAGAAGAAGAAGAAGAAGAAGAAGAAGAAGAAGAAGAAGAAGAGAAGAAGAAGAAGAAAAGAAGAAGAAGAAGAAGAAGAAGAAGAAGAAGAAGAAGAAGAAGAAGAAGAAGAAGAAGAAGAAGAAGAAGAAGAAGAAGAAGAAGAAGAAGAAGAAGAAGAAGAAGAGAAGAAGAAGGAAGAAGAAAAGAAAGAAGAAGAAGAGGAAGAAGAAGGAGAAGGAGAAGAAGGAGAAGAAGAAGAAGAAGAAGAAGAAGAAGAAGAAGAAGAAGAAGAAGAAGAAGAAGAAGAAGAAGAAGAAGAAGAAGAAGAAGAAGAAGAAGAAGAAGAAGATGAAGAAGAAGAAGAAGAAGATGAAGAAGAAGAAGAAGAAGAAGAAGAAGAAGAAGAAGAAGAAGAAGAAGAAGAAGAAGAAGAAGAAGAAAAAGAAGAAGAAGAAAGAAAACAAAGGAAAAGGAGAAAGACGAGGAGGATGAAGAGAAAGAAGAGGACGAGTAATGTAAAAAGGCAAAGAAGGTTAGAAGAGAAAGAAGAAGAAAAAATGAAAAACTGCGAGACGATGATGATGATCACAAAAGACAAGAGTAATAATAATGAAAAATATATTTCAACCTCGTTTCGTAAAGCCAGGCACGGCTAAAGATCTGGTGAAAAAATAAAATAAAATAAAGATGAAGACGAAAAAATTTCCTAATCCGATTAAGAATTTTCTAGCCAATTCTTTCACTTCTCATCGTCAGTTCACCCCTCGTTTTTTTCCCTTCCTCTTTAACTCCTCTCCTAAAGAAAAGAAAGAAAAAAAATCCCGTATTTAGCTGGGCTAAAACAAAAGATAAATCTCACTATACTTCGCTCCTTTTTAACCTCTTTCGCCGACATCAAATCCTTTTTCCTCCTCTTATTCCTTTTATCTAACCTTCAGCTCGGGCACATTGTGCAAAATTCTAATACTCTTTTCTCTCTCTTTTTCCTTATCCCGTTTTCTATGTTCCTATTCTCCTTTTCGTTTCAGCTCAATGTCTATCTCTTATTCGTTCTTCCTTTCATCTCCTCGGACTAATTATTTTCCTACTTAATCCTTTTTTCAGTAACTAATTTCTCCTTTCCTTTATTTTACCCTTTCCTTCTTTATGTTTTCTCAGTCGTTGTCCATCTTTCAGTCACCTTCCCTTGATTCACCCTTTCCACTCCTCTTCCTCCTCCTTATTCGTCTACCAGATACTTCTTCGTACTCTTCTTCCTCATACTTATCCTCTCCCTTCCCACCTCGTCCTCCACTCTGCCCTTAACCAACTCATACGCCTGACTAGACACGCCAACAGCTATCCGTCCCTCACCTCTCAATATTTCCTCTAAGTAAGACTATGGTGGTGCTATGTTAGAGCTATCCTGGTGCTGCAGGACCGAGACGCTTATGGAAGATGATGTTGTTGGAGTCACCCGAAATGTGCTTCGGACTGAAACTAAATTTATGTCCTCTGGGACGGAGGAGGAAAAAGGTTTGTATGGGATCCTTGAAGAATCACATGATAAAGAAACTTGGAACTGTATTGCAAAAAGCGACACCACTAAAATAAATCCAAACGCTCTGAATGCCCTGATTATCAGTTATACAACGTCCCAGAGTGTTCTGAAAAAGATAAAAAAAAAAAAAAAAAAAAACACGTGGCAGTTACATGTGGAAATTCCCTTTAATTCTAGAGGTACTAGCCCTTTATTAATTCTTATTTTCATGCACATCTTTCCATGCTTTCTTTGGTCACATTTAAAGAACTGCGTAACAAAATTCTCAGATAATAATTCGCGGTGAGGTATTTCGTTTACAAATACGGAACTGAAATGGCTGTTTAGGATATCGCAAATAACTTCATTTGAATGTACAAGTTGACCATTGGCACACAAAAATTCCGTACTCATAAAAAAAAAAATAATGTAAGCTAGCGGAAGTTTTCTCACTTCTGAAGACATGACTAAAGAAAACTTTGAAAGATGTTAAAAAAAAAAAAACTCATCACTCATTAAAAAAAAAAAGATTAGTTCGACGGTTGGAATAAAAGAATTTGAAGAACTATATTACTATCCATTTAAATTACAAACAAACGTATCATAGCCGGAAAAATACCAAGAAAGTTAAAATCAGCAAGCTTTACTCCTACATTCCAAAAGGATGATAAGCAGAGGCCACATAAGGTCAATCAATGTTCTCCATCATGGAAAAAGAATATAAACAAATAAATGTGACGCCATGGAGCGTTACTTGGAAATCAAATTTCTACTAAATGACAGCTGGCACAGATTCACACATAAAAGCGCTAGATACTGTTCTCCACGATAAACTCTCTTTTCATGAAATAAGAGGTAACCTGCCAGCCAACCTAAGAGTAGATTACAAACTCGTTGTTCTGAACAGCAAACCCTCTAGCTGGAACGATGCTAC
>NC_134784.1:8820557-8823057 GCF_046742065.1 Oratosquilla oratoria
TCTCGCTACGCTGCGATTCGTTACTCCAACTCTCGTGGGCGGGGAATTGGTTGCGTGTGTGTGCGTGTAAGGTCACAGTATTACCCATAGATCGGTCATATATGAGCTCTTAGCTCTTAGCTTGTGGGAGGGAAAAAGCTGTTGATCACGAGTCCTAAACGTGATCCAAGACAATGGTGGTGAATATCACACACACACACACACACACACACACACACACACACACACACACACACACACACACACACACACACACACACACACACACACACACACACACACACACACACACACACACACACACACACACACACACACACATACACACACACACACACACACACACACACACACACACACGCACGCACACACACACACACACACACACACACACACAAACACACACACACACACACACACACATGCTCATACACATATTGTTAGTGCCAACTCCTGGAGAATCTTTGATAATGTAGTTCAAACTAAAACAATATAAAAGCTAATTCAAAACTGAAAATTATTGTTGGCGAAAAAGAGACAGGGCCTGGTAAATATAGCTCCTTCCATGTATATTACCATAAAGTAAATACAATAAGGTGAGTATACATACATAAGATTGAGAGAATACAGGGAGCAGTGATAGAACTGGTTTCAAGCCTTGCAAATGAAACGTACTTGGAAAGGAGCGAAGGAGGTTACTGACGGTTCAAGTTCATATCATTAAAGGGAGTACATAAAAGTAATAAAGAAATAACCTTGGTTAGGGACGGAAGACAGTCACAAGATCATGAGCACAAATTGAAAAAGTGTATATGTCTAGAAGAAGGAAAAAATGTAGGTACAATTTTGAAAAAATGAAAATAAAGAGAAGCGAAGTGAAAGCCACGAGCAAGTAAAAAAAAATGGGCATGATAATTGGTAACATTGAGACAGGACCCCCGCGAATCCTTTCTTTATCAAATATTACAATTACACGCACGTACACACGTACGTAAATATTCACACATACTTCTACAAACACAAAACATACGCGCACACGCCTACGATCAAAAGTCCCATGATATAAAGAAAAATACTGCGTGGTCACAAAAAACAATGGAAAAACGTAAAAGAAAAAATGCGGAGACATTCATTTAAGAGGAGAAAAAGCAAACAAGGTCATCGTCAGTGAGCGCACTGGTGGAGAGCATTGGAGCATTAGAGCATTAGAGCATAGAGCATAGACACTCACCATGCACGGTGCTGTGGGCACAAACAATACAGGTCTCGGAGCCACAGGCAATGCCTCATGTCAAAAAAGAGAGAGAGAGAGAGAGAGAGAGAGAGAGAGAGAGAGAGAGAGAGAGAGAGAGAGAGAGAGAGAGAGAGAGAGAGAGAGAGAGAGAGTGTGGGAGAGAGAGAGAGAGGGAGAGAGAGAGAGAGAGAGAGAGAGAGAGAGAGAGAGAGAGAGAGAGAGAGAGAGAGAGAGAGAGAGAGAGAGAGAGAGAGAGAGAGAGAGAGAGAGAGAGAGAGAGAGAGAGAGAGAGAGAGAGAGAGAGAGAGAGAGAGAGAGAGAGAGAGAGAGAGAGAGAGAGAGAGAGAGAGAGAGAGAGAGAGAGAGAGAGAGAGAAGCGAATATGAGTACCTAACCCAAAGTCGCATGCATGCGGTTTCTTCAATAAGTGATGGCATGGCAATGTTGGCATCTGTGGGACGTTTCTATGTTACGAAATTTACTCATCAAGACAAACTACGTCTAATGATGGTCATGATCTTCAAAAGTCATGATGTCACAATAAAGCTCATGCCACATAATATGCATTAGTTACAAGTAGGTGTTAGAAAAAATAACTTTATTTCAGTTATTTTGAGGAAATTATATACGATGTTCATGTCTTCTGAACATCTTTTTTTTGGTTCTTAAAACAGCAGTGTAACTCAATGACGACCACAACACACTTGGAAACAGTTTATGTTTTCGCCTCTGCAATGAGATACGCGTGTCACAGGAGGGCTTCCGGTGAGGGAGAGCTGGATGCGGGAAAACAATATTCATCAGGAATTTTGATACCGAAGCTGTTTGAAAATGGTGCCAAGGGCCAGAATGGTCGAGGAGTGAATTGGCGTGCAACTTTACATATACAGACTTAATTGCGTTGCGCCTGTTGTAAACTCCTTAACAAAATATAAACACCGGTGACTGAATATGCAATGCCTTCTTCGAGGTGTTGGCGAGGAAGTTGAGTTGTTACATCATTTTAGTGGGAAAAAATGAGTGGATGTCAACTTAGAGGCATTCAGGACCAGAAAGTAATTATTCAATATTCCAACAATCCCGTTAAGAACACTTCAACCATTCACGACAACGGACGAAGAATAATCGTTTGATATCAATATCATAATCCAAGCACAAATAATTCAGACATCTCGCAGGGAGAAAAAAGAAATATCGCCCAAATAAACACAAAGCCAGGTTTGACATGCTATGCGGTCGGGAACTGGAGTACCTCCTCGGGTCTAA
>NC_134784.1:8848057-8850557 GCF_046742065.1 Oratosquilla oratoria
CACACACACGCACGCACACACACACACACACACACACACACACACACACACACACACATATGTATATATATATATATATATATATATATATATGTATATATACATATACATATATGTATCATAGAGTATGCAGAAAGCTCGCTGGCTGGGCGGGTTAGAGCGTCGTTACTTGCGGCGAAGGTCGAGGGGATGGTGGTTCGAACCCTGCCACAGCCGAAGTTTGACCAAGGGCATGGTTCATTAAATTCCACGCCACAAGTCCTCTGTGAGGGACACCGTCTTAGCCTTCCGATAGAGGGGAGTTTGTGATGTTAAACAATATCACATCACACACACAGACACACACACACACACACACACACACACATATATATATATATATATATATATATATATATATATATATATATATATATATATATATATATATATGAGACATGCAGCCTGCCTGTTACAGCCACATGTCTATGACCATTCCCGAATACCTCGGCACGGCTTGCAGATATCCCCCAGCGATTACCATTAAGACAAGTATAAGGTCAATAGGCCTAGTCTCAATACACATCAACTATCAGTGACTATCACTTGCCCAGACTGTCTGAGAACAAAAGAGGAAGATGACGGGCACGACCAGGCGACTTCTAGCGTAAACTTTTCTTATTCTGTTTTGCTTCGGGATGTTCATATCCTTTATGACATTAAGTTATATCCCACCAAAAGTTTCACAATTACGCTCGGAACGGCATGAAGCCCTTTACGACCCAGTGAAGTGATAAACTGTATTCAGTGGCTCATGTGTTAGTTTCCATTCAACTTTGCGGCTTTTGTTAATCTTTACTGTTAAAGGCAGTTTCTATATATTATTTTTTTCTATCTGATAACAGGAGATTTGATTCAGATGGGCTACAATTACGGGAATCGTATGTTAAAGCCATCTTGCTGAACCATTTCACTGTTGACGGGAAAATCTAACTTTCATATTAACTGCCGTCATGCGGTTTTATAAAGAGAAAAATCCTAGGAAGCAATGAAATGTTTTATCTCTCGTAATATTTCATAAAGTTCTAACCCCATGTTCAAGAGTTCGTCAATTTTGGCAAAATCCTTTCTTTCCGTTTTCATATCTGCCTCCCTTCCTCCCTATCTCTCTCTCTCTCTCTCTCTCTCTCTCTCTCTCTCTCTCTCTCTCTCTCTCTCTCTCTCTCTCTCTCTCTCTCTCTCTCTCTCTCTCTCTCTCTCTCTCTCTCTCTGATACCTTCCATAATGTAGTTGTTCTTTTTTCTTTGTTTGGTGGCCAGGCTTTCAGTTAACTTTTTATATTCTTTTTCACTTTGACTGATAATGCCCAATCAAAGGCTCTTCCTTGTCTCTCCCTTTCCTTCGAGCCAAGGACCAAGTCACGTTCTTCTTGCGGGCGATCTCTAGTCTCCCCAAAGGGTCTTGGGTATCAGATAAAAAAAAAAAAAAAAAAAGGAAAACGACGGTATTGTGAGCTTCCGTGACGTATTATGACTTTCAAAGAAAAAAACGTCACAATAATGATGTTTAACATCAAAATAGATTATGTCACTGTGAGGTCTTCCAGGGAAACAAAATTATACCAGAGAACGCGGCGTCTTGCTTTTATTAGAGAATAAGTTGACGTAATAGAAATATCATTGTTTCTATGAGCCATGGAAACAATAATAGAAACTGGGTCATTCACGTGGCCAAACTACTCGTGTCAGAGGACATTTGAGATCCCATTGTGACTTCACTGTCACAGTCATTCCTTTTACGACAAATGTGATAAAGTATTCTGGAGATGATCCAAGAACTAATCGAGGCCTTAGACATCCGCGTTCGAAAGTCCTGATGAATCAAATGATTCTTAGTATGTGCGTGGTGATGCAGTTTTAATGGCTAAAAAAATCTAATTGCAGGACAATGAAGGAACGGAACATCAATTAAATCCTCATCCAAATAAAGCATATTTAAACGAGTTCCAGTATTGTTTAAAGACGAATTCCACCCGAAAAGGTAATGAGTATCTGAAAGAGGCGGTATATATTCTGCTACCAAATCCTCGTCGTCATCGCCGTCCCATCCCCACCTTCTGCCTCTTTTGATTTTTTGCTCTCCACCTCTTGCTGCCCGCCCAGAGCGCAGACCTACCTGGGATCCCTAATCAAGGCCTTTTCAGCCCCTGACCTCTGACCTTACCTCCACTCGCCTCCTAATTGTAATTTCTTAATCTCAAGTGACCAGTCCGTTCCAATACGATCTACGTCCATGTGGATTTGAACTCTTAACGCCCCCAACACACAGTCCTCCCCTTCCTTGAATATAGTCGTGTATAGTAGGTAAGAATATAAATTGTTGCAAGTGTTATCGTACTGAATAAGTAGGTCACATCTTCAGTATGCTGTCCTAGCCTTTGAAAAAAAAAATCGGGTTTTTGTCGGTATAAGAACACTTTCTTTTCTAATCGGTCAAGCTATGCTACACGTTCGACATAAAA
>NC_134784.1:8870557-8873057 GCF_046742065.1 Oratosquilla oratoria
AAAGTGTTGTTTTATGTTCCTCTTCCTTCCCTCTTGTTACCTCCTCTCCCCTCTTTCCCTATTGCCTTCCCTTCTCAAAATCTCCTCCTCTTCCTCCCTTCCTTTTCTCAAAATTCTGCTTCCCACATTTTGCACATCCTTCCTTCTCTTATATTTCCTTTCATCTTTCCACTGACTCTTTCATCCACATCACCACTTTCCACTGACTCTTTCATCCACATCACCACTTTCCACTGACTCTTTCATCCACATCACCACTTTCCACTGACTCTTTCATCCACATCACCACTTTCCACTGACTCTTTCATCCACATCACCACTTTCCACTGACTCTTTAATCCACATCACCACTTTCCACTGACTCTTTAATCCACATCACCACTTTCCACTGACTCTTTCATCCACATCACCACTTTGTTCTTCTCACCTTTTGCCCCTTTCCACCTTCCCCCTTTTTCTTCTTCAGTTCTTTTCTATACCCCTCTCTTCTCTCTTTTACCACTATTTCTACTCTCCTCTTCCCCTCTTCCATTCCCTTTCTTACCATTTCCACCATTTCTTCTTCTACTCTACCTTCCATTCTTTCCTTCTTCCCAATACTTTTTAATCTCCCCTCTCCCTTAATCTTCACCTCCTCCACGCCCTTTCTTTCACTTCCCCTTTCCTCTCCTTCCCTTCCCTTCTCCCTTTCCTTCGCCTCCCTCCCCCACTCCCCTCGCCTCCCTTCCCCTCTCCCCTCCCCTTCGCCTCCCTTCCCCTTTCCCCTCCCTTCGTCCCTCCCTTCTCCTCTCCCCTCCAATTCGCCTCCCTTCCCCTCTCCCCTCCCTTCCCCTCCCTTCCCCTTTCCCTTCCCTTCGTCCCTCCCTTCTCCTCTACCCTCCCCTTCGCCTCCCTTCCCCTCTCCCCTCCCTTCGCCTTTCCTTCCCCTCTCCCCTCCCTTCGTCTTCCCTTCACCTCTCCCCTCCCCTTCGCCTCCCTTCCCCTCTCCCTTTTCCTTCGCCTCCCTCCCCCTCGCCTCCCTCTCCCCTCGCCTCCCTTTCTCCTCCCCTCGCCCTTCGCCTCCCTTCCCCTTTCCCTTCCCTTCGTCCCTCCCTACGCCTCTACCCGCCCCTTCGCCTCCCTCCCCTCCCCTCCCCCCCCCCTTCCCCTCTCCCCTCCCCCCTCGCCCTCCCCTCCCCTTCGCCCCTCCCCTCTCCTTTCCCCCCTCCCCTCCCTTCGCCTTTCCTTCCCCTCTCCCCTCCCTTCGCCTCCCTTCCCCTCTCCCCTCCCTTCGTCTTCCCTTCCCCTCTCCCCTCCCCTTCGTCTCCCTTCCCCTCTCCCCTCCCTTTCGCCTTCCCTTCCCCCCTCCCCTCCCTTCGCCTTCCCTTCCCCCCTCCCCTCCCTTCGCCTTTCCTTCCCCTCTCCCCTCCCTTCGCCTCCCTTCCCCTCTCCCCTCCCTTCGCCTCCCTTCCCCTCTCCCCTCCCTTCGTCTTCCCTTCACCTCTCCCCTCCCCTTCGCCTCCCTTCCCCTCTCCCCTTCCTTCGTCTTCCCTCCCCTCTCCCCTCCCTTCGCCTCCCTTCCCCTCTCCCCTCCCTTCGCCTTTCCTTCCCCTCTCCCCTCCCTTCGTCTTCCCTTCCCCTCTCCCCTCGCCCTTCGTCTTCCCTTCCCCTCTCCCCTCCCCTTCGCCTCCCTTCCACTCTCCCCTCCTTTCGCCTCCCTTCCCCTCTCCCCTCCCTTCCCCTCTCCCCTCCCTTCCGCTCTCCCCTCCCTTCCGCTCTCCCCTCCCTTCCCCTCTCCCCTCCCTTCCGCTCTCCCCTCCCTTCCCCTCTCCCCTCCCTTCCCCTCTCCCCTCTTCCCTTCGCCCCTCCCTTTCAGAATTTACCACGCCAGCCCCGCCTCTTCACGGCTTCTATTCCAACACCCTGAGGAACAAAACTCCGAAGACGCCCCTTCAGCCTCCAGAGGCTCTTGGAGTTAATGGTTCTTCGTGGACGGAAGGTCTGGAAGGTCTGGAAGGTCTGGAAGAGGGTTCCAATCGATCGATAAGGTCTCTACCGAAGGAGGAGAGAATTCCGTCATGTCGTTGGGGGGGCGGGGGGGGAATCTTGGGGGGCGGGGGGGAGCCTCTCTCGACCACTTGCGGGGCGCCCGCTGTCTCCTCTTGTACCACTATGGAGACGAATGGCCCGACCCCGTGTCTTTGAAGTCACGGGAAGGAGGAAGGGGAAGGGACGGGGGAGTAGGAGGAAGGGGAAGAGGAAGAAGGTGATGACGATGACGTGTAGAAGTAGGAGTTCGAGGGGGAGGACGAGGAGGATAAAACGAAAGCTGGGGAGAACGTCTGGGAGGAGGAGGAGGAGGAGGAGGAGGAGGAGGAGAGTCGGAAGAGGTGAAGGACGAGGATGGTAAAAAGAAAGAGAAGGAGGTGGGGAAGGAGGAGGGGGGTGGATGAGAAGGAGGACGAGGAGGATGAAGAGGACAAGAAGAAGGAGGACGAAGACTGATAAGAGGACTACGAGG
>NC_134784.1:8878057-8885557 GCF_046742065.1 Oratosquilla oratoria
ACAATATCGCGCCGAGTTATAAAGGTGGCACAGGAGAGGACATAATTTTTGCCGCAAATTTCACTGACTGGAAAACCAGAGTATACAGTATGTATATGTATATTATATGCATGTGTATATGTATATGTATATGTATATGTATATGTATATGTATATGTATATGTATATGTATATGTATATGTATGTGTATATGTATATGTATATGTATATGTATATGTATATGTATAATGTATATGTATATGCATGTGTGTATGTATATGCATTTGTATGTATATGTATATGTATATATATATGTATATGCATATGTATATGTATATGTATAAGTATACTCATATGTGTACGTATACTTATACGTATATGTATACGTATATATATATATATATATATATATGTATATATATATATGTATGTATATATATACATATATATATATACATATATATATACATATATATATTTGGATGATGGAGAACATAAACACAGGGGAAGGCTCGGAACCCTAAACACTCTAACGTTTCGTTCGCGTAGAACTTCTTCAGAGAGTGTATGTAGAACTGCAATTGAAGTTTATGTACTAAATCTAATTATCTTTTCGGACACTTGGGAAAGGTCGTTTTTCTGGCGTGTTTTAGAATTAAAATACTAGTTTCTTTAGCTAAATTGATAAACCCTCCTCGATGATTCGATGAATTATTAGTAGAAATATATGCTGATTCAACAATTCTTCTAGTGAATTTATCTAGAAGAATTGTTGAATCAGCATATATTCCTACTAATAATTCATCGAATCATCGAGGAGGGTTTATCAATTTAGCTAAAGAAACTAGTATTTTAATTCTAAAACACGCCAGAAAAACGACCTTTCCCAAGTGTCCGAAAAGATAATTAGATTTAGTACATAAACTTCAATTGCAGTTCTACATACACTCTCTGAAGAAGTTCTACGCGAACGAAACGTTAGAGTGTTTAGGGTTCCGAGCCTTCCCCTGTGTTTATGTTCTCCATCATCCAAATAATTTGTCTAAAATACTTATTACATATATATATATATATATATATATATATATATATATATGTATGTATATATGAAACTGGGTAGAAATAAGGAAAGATTAGGCGAAAGCAATTAGAATGATGAGAGCAGCCGAAGCACTTGGGTTAGATGGGTGTCACGCGGAATGTCTAAAAAAAGGGAGGTACAGTGACGGTGGACTGGCTGGTGATCTTGTTAAATGTTTATGTAGCAGAGGATAGAGTACCACAGGACTGGAGGAGTGCCTGTATAGTTCCGCTCTACAAGGGCATATTGGGGACAGATGTGAGTATGATAGTTTCATAAGGATCAGTTTGTTGAGTGTAATTGGGAAGGCTTATGGGAGGGTTTTGATTGAGGGGATTAGGAGAGGAACAGAGGGAGTAGTTGGTGAGGAACAGCGTGGGTTTATGATAGGTATGGGTTGTGTGGATCAGATTCTTGTGGTAAGACAGATATGTGAGAAAGCTTTAGCAAAGGGTAAAAATGCTTTTTAGGCCTTTATAGAATTGGAAAAGGCTTATGACAGGGTAGACATGAAGGCACTGTGGGAGGTTTTTGTAGATATATGGGAGAGAAGGAGAGCTGTTAAGAGCAGTCAAGAGTTTAACGAGAGTAGTAGAGCCTATCTTAGAATTAGAAATGGAGAGAGTGTGTAGTTTGAGGTAAAGGTGGGACTTCGCCAGGGATGTATCATGTTACTATGGATGTTCAACGTGTACATGGATGGGCTGGTGCGTGAGGTAAATGCAAAGATAATGGTCCGTGAATTGGAGATAGTTAAGGGAAATGGAGAAAATGGGAGATAAGTCGATTGTTGGTTGCTGACGTCATTGCACTTGTATCAGGATCAGAGGAGGGATTAAGGAAGTTAGTGAAATAGTTTGGGAAGATGCGCGAAAGGAGAAAGTTGAAGGTAAATAAGGATAAAACTGAGGTGATGAGATGTACAACGGGAGAGGATCGCAGCAACTTGGAAGTGAGTATAAAGGGAGAGAGGCTGGAGGAAGTGAATAGCTATAGATACTTGGAGGCGCATGTGGCGGGAAAGGGAGGAGTGGAGGTGGAGGTAGAATGTAGAATGAGAGAAGCAAGTAGATGCCTTGAGGGATTAGAAAGTGTAATAAGAAATAGACATATGGAAATGGATGCTAAGAGGAGATTGTATAATGGCGTGAGTGTGCCGACAGCACTTTATGGGGCAGAAACATGGAACATAAAAGAGGAAGAGAGAAAGAGTTTAAATTTGTCTGACATGAAATGTCTTAGAAGTATAGTAAGAGTTACTAGGCTGGATAGTGTGAGAAACAATGTGAGGAGGAGAGCGGGGGTGGAAAGAGCGTTTGGATATAGGGTTGATGAAAGAGTATTGGGATGGTTTGAACACATAGAAAGAATGAAGAAAGATTAGTAAAAGAAGTGTAGAAGACAGAGGTGAATGGAGTAAACATGAGGGAGCGACCGAGGATGAGATGGATGGATGGGGTGAAAGGGGCGTTGCGAAAGAGGGGGATGTAGATAGGGGTGAGTAAAGAATGGTTGTGTATGGATGAGGCTGTAATGCATGGAAGGGAGTGTATGCGGGATGGGGAGGGTTAGGGAGTGGTTATGTATGAATAATATTTTGACGCAGCCCGAAGGGATTTCTCCCCTTTTTCTCTTTTTCTGCATAAGGAGACGGAGAGGTTAGTCACCGATTAGATAAATCTAGTTACAGCAGCGGGTAAGAAAATTGGCAAACTTACCAGGAATACAGAAAACAACATAAAAAATAAAAACATAATATATAAAAATTCATTGCGCAAGTTGCGAGAAAGCGTACATCGGTAAAACAGGACGTGGCCTACCTAGAGAAGAAACTTGGTTCACCTTGGTCTTTGGATCCCGTGTTGGACTCGTGATCGACAGCTATTTCCCTCCCGGAAGAGAGCTCAGAGCTCGTATGACCGATCTATGGGTAATGCTATGACCTTACATGCACACACACACGAGAGCTGGAGTAACGACCCGAAACGCAGCGATACTGAAATAATTTCAGCCCTGGGCAGGATTCGAACCCAGTACCCCCGGTACCGCCGTACTGACAGTCATAAGAGGGATGCGAGATACCATAGAACATCCAATGCACTAGATGTCCACATCGAGGAGGAAAACCATCTAGTAAACTGGAAAGAAGCCCATGTTAGGCAGAAAACTGGAGAAAATGAGAGGAAAAGCTCTGGTGGCTGCATACATTGCCTTCGAAAATGCCACCAATTACCGAGGGGGAGTTTATGCCCTGGGCCCAAACGTCTGCACAGTTGGCGGTTGGTGAGTGTGGAGTCAAGGGACCTAAGTGAGATCTAGCAAGACCTGTTAGGCCACGAACGGGAGGATCTGTTCCCAAATAAATGTTGTTAACGAGTTTGATATCTTCTTCCAGTATCAGTCCACTGAAGAAAGCCTAAGAGGTCGAAACGTCTGGTCTGAATAAAACTCCATTTTCTAGCCTTTACGTTTCATTTGCCACCTCTCCTCCATAATTTGTCAATCTGTGCTACTGAAGAGTACCGTAGTTTACAGTCAAAATATATAGACTCACCGTTTCCATTTATTCTTTCTGCTCGGACTGTGGTCTTTGTCTTGATATATATATATACACACACATATGTGTGTGTGTGTGTGTGTGTGTGTGTGTGTGTGTGTGTGTGTGTCTGTGTGTGTGTGTGTGTACATAGAATACATATATATATATATATATATATATATACATAAACACTTGTACACACAGTACATATTAACGCACGCGCGCGTACACACACACACACACACACACACACACACACACACACACACACACACACACACACACACACACACACACACACACAGGCCCTAACACGTCACTGATGACATGCGATACTGGTTGATGGTGGTGTCGAGAGCTCTGAGGTTTGCATTTGTGACGGTCAGGATCCGTTTAACCCAAAGTACAAGGTTTGACGCTAAAATGGATACTACAGTATAGGTTTACCCTTGACGTATAGTTCGTGTCTGTTTACTGCCACGTCACCAAGTACATATTGTTACGACTGAAGACAACAAGAGGAGCTTCTGTAAGGACGCACACACCCATGTGTACGTTTTCGTATTTTGTTGAATGAGAATACACTATATGTGTTCCCGAGAGTATTTCATCTTGGTGCTTTGACAGATGATGTATACAGTTATACATATGAATGTATGACCATTGACGATTCAAAGGCTGTCTTTTTTGTATTCCCTACCACCAGACAGATCTATTATGCCATTGAAGATAGGATTAATTTCAATTAAACCATAAACGATGGTGGTCATTTCTATCATGTCTTTCTGATTACGGCAGGGAATTGTATCTATCTGAAGGTTCCTCCTTCAACGACGAGGATCATTTTTAATTATTTTCTATCTTCTGAGGTCAGAAGGTTTTTATTCAGTTTAGGGAACCCCCAGACCTATCCCCTATTCCTCAACCGACACCACATGCCAACCCCAACCCGACTCCGACACCGTCTCAACCTTGAGGTCAACCTTTGTACTCGAGTGAACGGGTATCTGGTTTTGCGACATTCCACGGATGGTACCAGGAATGCACCAGGAAGAATCCTGCCATTAGCAGGCTACTACATAAAGGATAGTGAGTTTCTGACGCTTGGAAAGGCTTAACTGGGGGAAAAAGCATCCCTGAAGCGCACAGACGTCTAAAGCATATGACATGCCTTAGTGCAGTGATTCTTAACCTGGGAGGTATTGACCCCTTGGGGGGTCGTTTGGGGGTTTCTTAGGGGGTCACAAAGGATTCGGGAGAATAAAATATTGTCATATATTTAAATTATACACTTGGGCTTCTACCAATTTGGTGAGCGCAACACTGGTCACAAGAGCGGTGCCCTGCTACAGTAAACATATCAACCACAACCCGTGTTTTATCTTGCCTTGCCATAGGGTTCGCCGTTTCAAGTTTCTTTACTGGGGTCACAGTAATGCCCTGAAGAGCCTCATAAGATGAAAAAAGTTAAGAACCACTGCTGGGGATCAGGCGTCATGTGTGACAGAAGATGAATACAATATCCGAGTGGCAGGCACAACAGAATGAAAAGTACTAACAGGTACAGAAGGCTTAATGTACTTGTCAAACACTTTAACCACTCAACCAATAGAACTTTACGCCTCAAAAGCGATGCCGATGCATCGCTTATAGTATGCCGTTTGTTATATACCACGAAGATCATATCACATTCCACACGCATGGAATATCCCCGCAGCTTTAAGTAGGATTTCAGTAAGTCACAAAAAAAAACATGAAAAGAAGTGAATTCCAGAATATCAGTTTTAATCCGAGCTGGGATTTCTGCGTACGACAATCAAAATGGCCATTCAAATGCGTTTTGTCCAACAATAGGTAATCTTTCAGTCCAGAAGCTACCATCAGCTGAAAATAACGAAAAAAGAAAAAGAAAAAAATCGACGATTATATGCCGGAAGGTCTCCCATAAGATAGGTCACCGCGTTAAAGGGGTTCAGAAGACTTTGGAAATCAAGTCTAAGTTGACGATGTCGTTAAGGTTAAGAGCTCGTTTTCGTCGGCCTAAGAACGAGGCGACGTAGCACTTGGAGGACGACTGATGGAGGGATTGATGGGTTATTATGAGTCTCGAGAACGACCTGGAAGACCTGCAGGGGGTACGGATGGAGGAGAAGGGGAATGTAGAGATGACTGTGACGAGGGAGATGGAAATAGAGCTGGAGAATGAGGCGTAAGAAGACTAAAAGGAAGAGGCGAAGGAAGAGGAGGAGGCGAAAAAGGAAGAAGAAAAATGAAGAGGGGAAGAAAGTAAAGGAAGAGGAGGAAAAGAAAAGAAATATACACAAGGAAAATAAATAGTACAAATAGAAACTGTAGTAGTGGTGGTAGGGCGGGAGGGGGAGAAAGAGGACGAGGGGGAGGAGGAGGAGGAGAAGAAGAAGGAGGAGGAGAAAGAAAAGGAGGAGGAGAATAGGAGGAGAAAGAAGTGGAGGAAAAAGAAGAAGAGGAATAGAAGGAGAAGGAGGAGGAGAAAGAGAAAGAAGGAGGTGGAAAACGAGGACTATCATGAGAAGGAGAAGGAAGAATACGAAAAGGAGGAGTAACACAAAGATGAGGAGGAGGAGAAAGAGGAAGAGGAAGAGGAAGGGGAGCAAGAGGAAGATAAGGAGGGTGTGTAGAAATAGTAGTAGTAGTAGTAGTAGTAGTAGTAGTAGTAGTAGTAGTAGTAGTAGTAGTAGTAGTAGTAGTAGTAGTAGTAGTAGTAGTCTGTGGGAGACAGATCCTGCTGCTTCCACCACACAGTTCCACGAGGATGGAGGTCGTGTATTTAATAAAAAAAAAAAATAGTAGTAGTAGTAGTAGTAGTAGTAGTAGTAGTAGTAGTAGTAGTAGTAGTAGTAGTAGCAGCAGCAGTAGTAGACGTAAAACGAAGAAAGCAGCAGGAGAAGGAGGAGGAGGAGAGGAAGTAGAGGGAGAAGAGGAATAGGAGCAACAGCAGATTAATGATGATGATGAAGTAAAGGAGGAGGGAGAATGGGAAGAGGAGGAGAAGAGAGAGAAGGAAATAAGAGGAAGAGGGGGAGGAGGAATAGGAGTTGGAGGAAGAGGAAAAAGGAGGAAGAAGAGGGAGAGAAGGAAGAGGTGAAGGTTTTCGTGGATTCCCGTGAGACGATTCCCGTCAGATGTTTCCCGTGAGACGTCGCGGGAGAGACAGAAGGACTAATGGTTCGTCCAATTCATTTTAAGATTATCGCTAATTGTGTAATAAACATTACAAATTTCTTCAATTTACAGTTTCTTAGTTTCAGCGTCCTCTGTCGGATTGGGAAATTACGAGAAAAAGTTGAATCCTATCCACCTTTTTATTATGCTTATGACCATGATCTTGTAAGTATTTCTCTGCGTGCATTGTGACGTTGAATCAAAGCAATTCTTTCGGCTCATCTTTATCTCTTAGTCCACCGTTGTGGTCCATCTTCCCATTTGCAGAAGTAATTCCTACTTTCCCGATTCATAAGGAAATCGCGACGGAAAGTTTCGGGGAAGAGGCACGGGTGACTCGATTCCTTATCAAAATGGCAATGTCCCAATTCGGTTTCAAACTCCAAGCCCACTACGTGAGTCCGCTCACGTCCTCATTGGAATAAAACAGATTTGCATTAGCCAGGACAGAATACGAGAATTATATAAGCGTAGGATATGTATTAAAGAAAAGATGAGGCCATACATTCGTTTGCTGAGTACGCAGTGTTTAAAGCGGCTGTACCAGTGGATAGGTTTTATTTCAAAATATTCAAGGAAGATGGATAAAGAAGATACAAGTCTTGGTTCGAATTTATTCCTGTCTTGCCCCACACGTCTCTAAGAAAATTTATCCTCTGAAGAACTGGAAGGCAAAACCGGTCAGAAATATGTTCGAACC
>NC_134784.1:8903057-8910557 GCF_046742065.1 Oratosquilla oratoria
TATATATATATATATATATATATATATATATATATATACATATATATATATATGTATATATATATATATATATATATATATATATATATATATACATATATATGTAATACATATACATTCTTACTTACATATCATACGTATTTGTTAATTGACTTTTCACCCTTGTTATGGGGCTGCTCGAGGTGAAATATACTTTGACTCTTCGAAGAAGAATGTGCATAACGGCTTTACGTACAAAGGCAGTAAGTAAACTGACTGTGAACGACTGACGTGTTCCTTGTCTACCTCCTCTCTCTCGTACTCTTTTGAAATGTCCAACTTCTCACTTCCACAGTCAACATTGGCTCAGAAATTCACACTTTGTCACTTAGTCCCTAACTCCCTAACCTTTTCTTATTATCAGTGGTGAACCCATGTGGCCACGGTGTTTGCCTCCTCCTTGTACTCCTTCTTTCTTCCTTCTCCTCCTCGTACTTCTTCCTATCATCCTTCTACGCCTTCTCCTCCTCAAACACGTCCTATTACTCTTCCTTATTCTCCCCCTTCTCTTCCTCTTTCGCCTGAAAGGGCAGTCAAGTCTGGCTTGCCTTCTGGGACACATAACTTCATTTTGATTTAATTTCGTACGTGATGGAGAAGCTGTTACCAAGTCTGTGTACAATGCCCGACAAGAATGACTCTACAGATTCCTTGCGGGGAAAGAATATACAAGTAATTTTTTTCCCAGATTACATCACCGAATTCTTATAAAACCTACAAAAGACTTTCAAACTCTCTATGCATTTTCCTACAGCAAAAGAACTTACTCTCTTCCTCAATCCCTCAACTGAATAAAGTGATCTGATGTTCACTAACAAGCTATGGCAGGTATATTAACAGTTTTGAAAATTGTACCCTTTTTTTCAACCCTTGAATGCAAAGGCCCTCAGTCAGCTGATTGGATGACCCCAATTATAGCCCTTGGCCCCTATTTTCCCTGACGATCTAGTCCTATGCATAGAATGTCAATCCAAACGTTGTTCCTCAGAGCTGCATTCCTGAGCCAATATCTTCACTTGTCAGCTTTGCATTCCCAACACAACTGGAATTGTTATTATCCTACACATCTACTCTACTTGTATTAACATATTTTATTGAGCTGATTGAAGCCCTCGTGTTATCGAAAGGATTAGCATTCTCCTTTCCCCTCCACTTGTTCACTAGTGAGGTCGCTGGCCAAACACTCGAATCACTACACCACCACAAATATATTTATATATACATATATATATAAATATAAGTATATTTATATATATATATATATATATATATATATATATATATATATACATATATTACATATATATGTATATATATATTACATATATATATGTATATATATATATATATATATATGTATATCATGCCAGCTAGCCTAAGACAAAGTGAGCAACGTATATTTGAGCCTATAGACACCCCAATCCTCACCCTACAAAAAAAAAAAAAAAAATCCGTTTAATCAGCAGACCACGTCAAGCCGAAGGACACCGCTTGGAGAAGAAAATAAAAGTCTCCTAATGTGAAAAGTAGTCTTATAATCTGAATTAAAAGTATAATAAGTGGATGCACTCTCCCTCCTCCCTGCACTCAAATAGTCCCCATTCCTAGTGAGCTCAGTGGATACCATACATTTTCTTAACAAGAACCGGAAGATTCTCTTCTTCCTCATCCACCGTCTCCGCCCTCCCTCTCTACCTCTTTCCCTCCTTATTTCCTCTCTAGTCCTTAGACCAGTGGTTCTTAACCTTTTTCAGTGCCCTTAGTGCCCCTTGATATTTCAGAAAATGTCCTCGTGCCTCCATCCAATACAAATGCAATGCAAACATACGAAAAGGATTAGCGATAAACTTGCTTTGCTTTCTCATAGTAAATGTGCAGTACTATGCACTGGCTATCACGTCTCGTACCCGTAAGTTCAAGCTTTCGTACCCCTAGGTTAAGAAACACTGCCTTGGAGCTGTCTGTGATTGACCCTCAGGTGTATAAGGCCGTGTGACGTCAGATAGGAAAAAAATCCTACAAAAGTCTCATGTGTCAACAGAAATCACCTGTTTTCTTTCACATAATACGTACGCTCTCCCTTTCTCACCCCTTCTCTCCCTCTCTCCCTGTACCTCTCCCTCACTTCCTCCCTTCTTCTTCTCCTCCTCCTCCTCCTCCTCTCTTCCTCCCTCCTTTTCTTCCTAATCCCTTTCTCTTATTCCCTCTCGTCCTACATCTCTGATTGTCCCTCTTCTCTTGCTCTTCTTTTTTCTTTTTCACATAGAGTTTATCTTCCTACTCTTCCTTAGTACGTTTGTTATTATTGTATCGTCTCTTTTTCTATTATTTTCTTCCTTCTTTTCCCTCTGAAATAGAGAAATATCTAGAGATAGATGAATATTTAAACACATGGAATAATAAATGTAAAGAGAAAAGGAAACATATCAAGAGGTTTGTTGGAAAAAAAGAAAGAAACAGGCAGAGAAATAGAGATGGGTAGATAGGTATATATATATTTATATATATATATATATATATATATATATATATATATATATATATATACAGAGAGAGAGAGAGAGAGAGAGAGACGGAATTCATCTGTACGTGTTTCTGCTTCTACTCATCCGATCAGACTTGTATTAGGTATTTCCACTTGATAATCCCCCTTTCCTCCTTCCCCCCTCCCTCCCTGCCTCTCTCTCTTCTTCAATTCCACCCTCCCGTTCTACTACACCCTTCCCTCCCTCCCATCTCTCTCTCCCTCCTTCAGTTTCTGTCAACCTCCAATCAACAAATCTTGTAATGACATTCGTGAAATGCCTGAGATTTTCTCTTCTGCGGAGGGCAAAATTGGGCAAGTCCACTTGCGTTAACCTCCAGTACCATACAAGTCCAGTCAGGCACATTACCTTTCCTTTCCAACCTCCCTCTCCTCTCTCCCCCCCCCCACTTCCTTTACCTCCTCTCTCTTCCGATGTCTACCCATCTATTATGTCTCCATTAGGAATATCGTTTGCAAGTCTAAGATTCAAAAAGTTACGTATGTAAAGACATACACACACACACACACACACACACACACACACACACACACACACACACACACACACACACACACACACACACACACACACACACACACACACACACAAACACACATACAAAAGTGCGCGCACTTCTCGTATCCCTATCTAATACAAATGCAATGCAAACACATGAAAAGGATTAGTGATACAAACCTTGCTTTGCTTTCTTATGGTATATATTATGTCTCGTACCCCCAGGTTTAAGGTTTCGTACCCCATGTTAAGAACCACTGCCGTGAAGAGAA
Source organism: Oratosquilla oratoria (assembly GCF_046742065.1). Taxonomy (NCBI): domain Eukaryota; kingdom Metazoa; phylum Arthropoda; class Malacostraca; order Stomatopoda; family Squillidae; genus Oratosquilla; species Oratosquilla oratoria. The sequence goes on from NC_134784.1 coordinate 8,906,413, forward strand.
GCGTTGGTATATATGTGATGCAAGTTGGGTTAGGTTAGGTTAGATTAGGTTAGGTTAGGTTAGGTTAGGTTAGGTTAGGTTAGGTTAGGTTAGGTTAGGTTAGGTTAGGTTAGGTTAGGTTAGGTTAGGTTAGGTTAGGTTAGGTTAGGTTAGAATAGGTTAGGTTAGGTTAGGTTAGGTTAGGTTAGGTTAGGTTAGGTTAGGTTTGGTTAGGTTAGAATAGGTTAGGTTAGGTTAGGTTAAGTTAGGTTAGGTTAGGTTAGGTTAGGTTAGGTTAGGTTAGGTTAGGTTAGGTTAGGTTAGGTTAGGTTAGGTTAGGTTAGGTTAGGTTAGGTAGGTCCCTGGAGTATGTTCACAATTGATGATGAAACGTCAAACATTCTTTCAGTATTCTGAACTTACTTGATTCTGACTTATGTTTCTGTTTTCTATTGTTATACATTTTGGTGGTCAAGGTATGCAAGATGTCATTTACGCAAGTTGTGTTAAATTGCAAGGTTTTCCAACATCTGACATTAGTTGAAATAATTAATATAATTACAATTAGAAAAGAACAATTTCTTTTGTCAGCGCAGCAATTATAGCGGAAATGGTCTTACATATACAAATTATATGAATAATCAATACATCAATGATCACTGATATTTTCATTTGGTTTTTCAGTTATTACAATTGTCTGTCGCTCGGTGACCTCACTGAGGAGAATTTTCTTTTTGAGAAATACAAGACTTAAAGATAAACTCAGTTAACCTTTCCATCGGACTTTACTTGTTGACTTATTCAATCTTAATTTAAGCGATTTTATTAAGCTGAGAGGAAAAATAGCCTATTCTCCATCGCCAGCCCTTCAACCAGACTCACAGGACTTGACACCATCCTCCCTTTACCCAGTCAGAATGAAACCAACACTCACTGAGAGCGCTTTCGACAAACAGCCAAGTGGAGAGAGGCAATTAAGAAGGAGAATGAAAAGCCAAAACTTATTTCAGCCGTAACAATGGGGGAAAGAACTCAGGTCTTCAGATAATAAGATGTTAATAGGAAGAGATGTTAAATGAAAAAATGAAAATATAGTTGGGAGAATGGAGAGAGAAATATATGTATATATACACATGTATATATATATGTATATATATATATATATATATATATATATATATATATATAGAGAGAGAGAGAGAGAGAGAGAGAGAGAGAGAGAGAGAGAGAGAGAGAGAGAGGCAGACAGACAGACAGATAAATAAATAGAAAAACGAACAGACGGATAGACGGATAAAATAGAGTAACGAAAGAGAGAAATATAGAGAAAAAAGAGGAAGTTAAGGAGTGACGAAAAGAAAAAAAGAAAAAGGAAAAGAAAAATGGGAATAGGTATGAGAGGAAAAGGAGGGAGGAGGGGGAAATGGAGAGGATGGAAATATGACTGCGAAAGGAGGCTGAGAAGAAACCATAACTTTCTTATTTTGTTCAGTGTGGCGCGGTGGCGCGGTTGGTAGAGTCCCCGACTGTCACTACGGCGGTCCGGGTTCGAATCCTGCCCAAGGTTGAAATAATTTCAGTATCGCTGCGCTTCGAGTCGTTACTCCAACTCTCGTGGGCGGGGAGTTGGGTGTGTGTGTTCGTGTAAGGTCACAGCATTACCCATAGATCGGTCATACGAGCTCTGAGCTCTCTTCCGGGAGGGAAACAGCTGTCGATCACGAGTCCAACATGTGATCCAAAGACCAAGGTGAAAGACCAGGGTGAATCACACACACACACACACACACACACACACACACACACACACACACACACACACACACACACACACACACACACACACACATTCTTATTTTCCTAAAATCCTAGAATCCACTCCTAGATTCTTGGATACCTAGATCCACTTTTTCCATAATCCTGTGATTCATGGATTCCCGGCATCTCTTCATCGCCAAGAGAACTTTGGGTTTTGGTCCTAACGAACACTCGCATTCAATTATTCACTTCTTGCATCCTCCCCGCCTCTCTCTCTCTCTCTCTCTCTCTCTCTCTCTCTCTCTCTCTCTCTCTCTCTCTCTCTCTCTCTCTCTCTCTCTCTCTCTCTCTCTCTCTCTCTCTCTCTCTCTCTCTTTCTCTCTCTATCAGGCTTGTCTCTTCCATTCTTTCCGTCTATCCAGCTGTCTTTCGGTCCATCAGCAGGTCATTCATTCATTCTGTATCCGGTTTTATCTACGGGAGATAATTTCCTATCTATGCATCCTGTTGTCTCTTTATATATATACAAAGCTACACCTGTATTGTGAGTGTAAAATATGTTATCAACTGGGTACGTTTATACACATGTGGGGAAACTTACTCGCGTTTGCTTTCATTTATCAACGTTCACGTAATCGTTGGCTAACGTTACATTAATCATCTGTTCAAACGTTTGCTAATCGGGTGCTTTCTTGTGATCCAAGAGGTTGAAGCAAAAGCAATAGCCTCCTCCATTCGCCTTTCCAGACATACAGCATTCCAGAGCCAGACCATTTCTGTGTTTTTTACATTTTAGTTTGCAAAAGATGTCTCCTACACGAAATACAGACGACGGAAAGACGACGTATTACTGGATCACAATGTCTCTTAGCTTTTCATGACTGTATGTGTTTGCCTGGTCGATGAAAGAGTGTTTTCGCGCGTGTTAAGTCTTCTGCGAGTATAGGGTAGGGCGCACAGTACGTTCACTGCGTGTGTGTGTGTGTGTGTGTGTGTGTGTGTGTGTGTGTGTGTGTGTGTGTGTGTGTGTGTGTGTGTGTGTGTGTGTGTGTGTGTGTGTGTGTGTTTGTGTGTAATAATAATAATAATAATAATAATAATAATAATAATAATAATAATAATAATAATAATAATAATAATAATAATAATAATAATAATAATAATAATAATAATAATAATAATAATAATAATAATAATAATAATAATGATAATAATAATAATGATAATAATAATAATAATAATAATGATAATAATAATAATAATAATAATAATAATAATAATAATAATAATAATAATAATAATAATAATAATAATAATAATAATAATAATAATAATAATAATAATAATAATAGTAATAATAGGTTTATTGAAATAGTAGTGATACACTGACAATAATACAATACAGTAATTATATGAGTAATACACCTAGTCTAAGTTTTACAGTGATACGCTGACAATAATACAACACAGTAATTATATGAGTGATATGCCTAGTCTAAGTTTTATAATGAGCTTATTGTGCGAACAATGGATGGAATAGCACAGTTCCAGTATCGGTCAGTCCTCGGTGCTCTGATGGGTTTGATCTTGTTGGAATGTCGGGTGACGTGACGGGCGGTTGTGGCGTCAGGTGGGAGGAAGTGACGGTGACGTGGGTGGAACATTAGGTCCTGTCCAAACTTCCTCAGTGCCTCACTGTGCTTGTCTGACACTCTTGGCAGGCTGAGGGTGGTGAGGGCGTGCTCGTATCCCTCATACTGACCACCCAAGATAATTCTGGACGCTCTCTTTTGTACTCTATCTAAATTACTCCTCTGTGTGATGTTGAGTGATGATGACCAGTCCGGGGAGGCGTACATGAGGGTGGGGAGTACGAAGGTGATGTAGACTCCCTTTAGACCTGGTGATGGGGTACCAAGGGACCTCAATCTACGCAGCATGTAGAGTTTGTATGAGGCTGTCCTGATGATGTTGTTGATGTGATGGTTCCAGTTAAGGTGGTCGTCTAATATGATGCCAAATAGCTTGGTGGACTGGACCATCTAAATGTGTGTGTGTGTGTGTGTGTGTGTGTGTGTGTGTGTGTGTGTGTGTGTGTGTGTGTGTGTGTGTGTGTGTGTGTGTGTGTGTTTGTGTGTATTTACCTAGTTGTATTTACCTAGTTGTATATACCTAGTTGTATTTACCTAGTTGTATATACCTAGTTGTATTTACCTAGTTGTATTTTACGGGAAGGGGAGCTATGATCGTGGTGTCCCGTCTTCATATCTCGTTTCATCTATACTGTATTTAAATTCGTGTACCGTTTCTGCGCACACGACATTTTCATCTAACTTGTTCCAAACGTCTATGACCCTGTGTGGAAAGCTGTTATTTTTCAGGTCTCTTCTATAACTGTTTTTCTTGAT
>NC_134784.1:8915557-8918057 GCF_046742065.1 Oratosquilla oratoria
TCTGCGCCCGATTTGTTTATTCATTTGATTGTTTGTTAATTAACTAATTAGTTAACTTACTTATTCACTTATTTATTTATTCATCTATTCTATTGTCTTATAGTATCTATATGTTTATTTAATTCTTTGTTTGCCTAATAAATTATATATTCATATATTATTTTTTTATTTATTCATTTGATCAGAGGTGAGGTTTTACTGCTTCAGCGGCATAACAATCTCTCCTGCGAAATATACTTATCGTACAATTACGTTTTCTTTTTAGCATTTAGGTTAATCGCACTCATGGAAGGAATCGTCTCTGCGTCGGTGTCATATGATAAACACATGGAACGGTTCTGGTAGGAGGGCAGGGGTGAATAAGCTTCTTCCAGAACTGAATAATGTACCAGTCACGACTAGAATTTACGGACGTGGGGACAAAACGCTATCCACCTCACCCTCTGCGTTCTTGTACAGCGACAAGTAACCAAAGGAGGACATGAGAACGAGGGGAGTCAAGATAAGGAAGAAACAAAACGAGAGAAACAAAGAAGATTAGGATTAACTGGAGGATAAGAATCTGGCTAAAATGAAAAACGAACGTGAGCTAGAGAAAATAAGCATTATGAACAATTTGTATGAACATGGCAGTTGTCACGGCATTGAGGACTGAGGATTATGAACAATGGTAAAAAAAAAGAAGAAATAAATTAGGAAAATTAGGGTATGAATTAAAAGGTATGGAGCAGAAAGGGGAAGTAGAGGAGCTAAAGCATGAGAAGGAGAAAGATAATAATGGAAAAATGAGAAGGAGTGAGAGGAAAAGAAAAAGAAGGTCGAGATGAGAAACAAAGAGGAGGAGGAGGTGGAGGAGGAGGAGGAGGAGGAGGAGGAGGAGAAGGAGGAGGTGAAGGAGGAGGAGGAGGAGGAGGAGAAGTAGGAGGAGGAGGAGGAGGAGGAGGAACAGAAGTAGGTCTAGGAGGAGGAGGAGGAGGAGGAGGAGGAGGAGGTGAAATAGGACGAGGAGAATGAGGAAATTAGTAGGGTAAGAAAGAGTATAAGAAGAAAGCGGAGAAGGAAGCGGAGAAGGAAGTGGAAGAGAAGGAAATTTGAAAAAAAAAAGACGAAGAATATTAAAAGACGTATGGAGGAACGGCGGGCGACCCGTGGTTCCCATCACAGTTTCCGCAAACATTTCGTCCTTCCGTACGTTTACTTTGAGGCTTCCTGTCAGCTGATGCTTCCACACAGACGGTCCTTCTTTTCCTCCTCCTCCTCCTCCTCCTCTTTCTCCTCCTCCTCCTCCTCTTCCTCCTCCTCCTCCTCTTCCTCCTCCTCCTCCTCCTCCTCTTCCTCCTCCTCCTCCTCCTCCTCCTCCTCCTCTTCCTCCTCCTCCTCCTCTTCCTCCTCTTCCTCCTCCTCCTTCTCTTTTCCTCGTCTCTCTTCTCCTCTTTTCCTTACTCGGTTTCCTCCTCTCAACTTTCCTCCTTAAACCACTTCTTTTCTTTCTTTTCATCCTTTTCATCTTGTTTTTTTTTTTCCGAGTCCCCCAACCTGATCTAATCTTCATCCTAATCTTCATTACATCTTCCATTAGGGTCCTAACAGTCTCGTTTTCTTTCATTCACTCCTTAAAATACTTCCTCCTTTCCCCTTCCTCTTTTTCTTTTTTATTCTTGATATCATGATTTTCTTATTTTCTTTCTTTTCCATTTATTTGCCTCCACTTCTTGTTTCATTTATCAGTTTTCTTATTTTCATCATTAATCCTTTCCCTTCATTCCTCTTCATTTCCTACTCCACCTCCTCTTCTGTTTTCGTCTTCTCTGGTTCTGTTTTTTAATCAGTTCGAGTTTGATTCAGACTCGAATCGCGACTTCGATTCTTCATTTAAGAAGAAGATTTAATTGTCGAACTCTTCGAATTTTACACCGAATTATCTTACGTCTTTCGAAAATCTCGATCAATTTCTCTTTGTCGCACTTCACTTGTTTCACTTTATCTATTTCCACCCTCCGTCTCTCTCTTCGCTCTTCCATCTCTACTTCTGCCCTCTCCGAATTGATTGATTATTTATAATGCTACTATTTCCACATCACCTTGGGTATTGTTTCCAAAATAATGAAAGTTTATATTTCCTTCTCCTCTTACTCTCTTCCTTCCTCATTTTTCCTTCCTGACTTTTATTTCTCACGACTTTCGTTCCTCAAGTCTTTTCTTGGCATTTTTCTTCCCCCCTTCCCCCCCTTCCCCCCTTCCCCGCCCTTCCCCCCTCCCCCCTCCCTTCCACCCCCGCTCTTCATCAATCTTTTACTGGCCTTTTCTGGCATGTCCTGCCTACCTTCCTATTCAATAGATAGGAACACAGACGTTCATCTTCAACTTGTCTTATAGACACGAAAGAATTTGACCTTCCATTTGTCCATTTCAATTCCTCTTCCTGGATCCTTACTTCGTTTCTTTCCTTCCTATTTCATTCAACTTCTTCTTCTCATCTTTCCCAGTTATCTCTGCACAT
>NC_134784.1:8936672-8939172 GCF_046742065.1 Oratosquilla oratoria
TTGTATATTATATATTATATATTTTATATTATATATTATATATTATATATTATATACTATATATTATATATTATATATTGTGTATTATATATTACTTATATATTATATATTACATATATATTATATATTATACATTACATATTACATATTGTATATTATATATTACATATTACATATTATATATCATATGTTAAATATCAGATATCAAATCATATATATTATATATTATATATTACATACATATTATATATTATATATTATATAATATATATTATACATTATATATTATATATTATGTATTATGTATTATATATTATATATTATATATTATATATTATATATTATACATTATACATTATATATTATATATATCATATATTATATATTATATATCATATATTATATATTATATATTAAATGTTACAAGATATAATTATATATATATCATATGTACTAATTATATATTATATATTGTATATCCTATATTATGTATCATGTGTCATATATTAATATATATTACATATTATATTCTACTGTATATTCTATATAAACTCTTGTTTCTTCTCGCTCATACTTTATTGCTCTTATTCGAATTTCCTCTAATCTCCCATCATTTGTCATTTTATTTCTACTTCTATTTATATTACTTTTTTTTTCTTCATCTCTTTTTTTTTCTCTCTCCTCTCGCTTGCTTCTTCCTCTTTGCTCTTTTTTCTATTTGTTCTTCCTTCTATTTCCTCTTCCTTCTATTTTCTCTTCTCCATATTCCTTTTTTTTTCTCTTTTTTATCTTCATTGGTTTGTTTTCTTTTCTTCTTCACTCTCTTCCTCCTCCCTCTTCCCTGTTTCGCATTATGCTTCATTCATGCACGTCGAATCGCCGTCAGTGATTTATTACGTACTTGTCTATGCAGACGTGGACTGTCGCACTTAATGAGAAAGTCTCTAAGTATATGCTTGTGCAATCATGCGTGTGCATGTACACACACACCACATACACACATATACACACACACATGCATACGCACACACACGCACACGCGCGCATGTAAACACACTTGTGCACGCATACACACACATGCAGTCACCCACAAACACAAACAAACACACAGACATGTACACGCACATAAACACACGCACACGCACACACATGCTCACATGGTAATGATATATATTCGTATGCATTCAACCACGCGCGTGTACAGCCATTTGCACACATACATAAAAACAGGTATATACACACATGTACATACATATATAAATGCACTAATAAATACACATTTGAATGTCCCTATATGTACGTTAACATTAGATTGCAACTTTTTGCGTGAGACGTACTTTGGTATAGAGGAGAAATTATAATACGGGTGAAAAATCTATTTCAATTGGACAATAATTACCACATCATTAATTAGATAAAAGATTGTCCTTCTCTCTTTCTCTAATTTCTGTTTCGGCCTACCCAATGTGGTTCGTGTTTTTTTATATGTACATATATTCTTTATCTACTTTCTTCGCTGAATTAGATTAGTACTATACCTATGCATTTATTTATGTATTTTATTTGTTATTTACATTATTATAGTTTTTATTTATTATTTTATTATTAATATTTTTTTTTTTTTTTTTTTTTTTTTTTTTTTTTTTTGCATCTGACCTAGACATGGATCAAAAGGTCTCCTGTTGTCATGCTCCGCCTTTGTAATCCTTTGTAATCTCTACTAGTTTGGCACAATTGACCTCTTTTCTCTAACTTATATCAAATCCAGTCTAGTATTTAATTCCCTGCCTGGTAAATTCCCTTTTTCCTATTTACATTCACTCTTCCTTTCCCTTAATAACCTTACTACACAGACACGATTTTTAGGTTTTGTATCTCTAACCTTTTACAATATTATTCAGCTGAATTAAGTCCTCTCCACAGGGAAAGGGTGAAACAGATAAACAACTGCGAAAGTGGTCGGAAACAGGTCGCAAGCTCGGTGTGATTGGGGCTTAAAGCAGTCTGTAGATTGGATCACCAGCATGATGACGATAAACACTTCCGCACCTGTTGGCTCTTCTTATGTTCTAACAAAGGATTACAAAGGCGGAGCATGCCGACAGGAGACCTTTTGATCCATATCTAGGTCGGATGCAAAAAAAAAAAAAAAAAAAAAAAAAAAAAAAAAAAAAAAAAAAAAAAAAAAAAAAAAAAAAAAAAAAAAAAAAAAATTAATAATAAAATAATAAATAAAAACTATAATAATGTAAATATAGTTAAAATAATAAACAAACAGGCTTAGCCTCTAATCACTTGCACGTGACTTGTTCAGTAGTGAAAGAATTAAACCTCACTCTTGCTCTTCCCCCGGTGGTCTTCGGGGCACTTGGTGATCCAGAACCGCTTCTGAAATGGCTCGCCATGTACCTCGGTCCTTTACCATTTCCTTCCCATTGCGTTGGTTCCATCATTCCGCATGTATGCTGTCCATGCACTCCACGACTGAACACTTTCATCG
>NC_134784.1:8946672-8951672 GCF_046742065.1 Oratosquilla oratoria
TGGTGAGGTGACGATGGAGTAAGAGGGAGAGAGGAGAAACTAGTGAAATGGTGGAGAATTGTGGAAGTCGGGTCCGGGTGGAGAAGGTGGAGCAGAAGGTGGAGCAGTCAGAACAAGAGAAGCTGATTGGAGAGAAAAGTTGGAACTTCTCATAAAGATAAGTCACTGTGTTAGGTGGGAGTGAGAGAGTGAGAGAGAGGGAGGGAGGGAGAGAGTGAGTGTGTTAGGTGAGAGTGAGGGAGCGAGAAATAGGGAGGGAGGGAGGGGGAGAGAGAGAGAGAGAGAGAGAGAGAGAGAGAGAGAGAGAGAGAGAGAGAGAGAGAGAGAGAGAGAGAGAGAGAGAGAGAGAGAGAGAGAGAGGGGAGGGAGAGAGTGAGTGTATTAGGTGGGAGTGAGGGAGCGAAAGGGATGGAGGGAGAGAGAGGGAGGGAAGAAGGGAGTGAGGGAGGGGGGACACAGGAAAGGAAGGAAGGAAGGAAGGTAGGAGGGAACGGAAAAAGAAAGGAAGATGGGAATGAAAGAAGACGGAAGAAGTAAGGAGAGGAGGACATTAAGAAATAGGAGGCGGAGAGTAATGAGAAAAAACGAAAAAGAAAGAGAGGAGGAAAGAGGAGGAGAAGAAGAAGAAGGGGAGGCAGGAAGGGAGGAAGGAGGAGGGGAAGTGGTGAATAAGAAAGGAAAGAAGGAAGTAAATAAGGAAGGAAGGAGGAAAAGAAGGAATTAATGCAGGAAGGAGCAGGAGTATATAATGACCATTGTTAGGAGGTAGAAAGGCTTGGAGGGAGATTGGAGGTTTGTAAAAGACAGAGGGAGGGAGTAAAGGAAAGAGGGAGGACAGAAGGCAAGAAGGAAGGGAAGGTGAGAGGGAGAGATGGAGGTAAGGCGTGAGGGAGTGGGGGAAACAGGGAGATAGGGAAGTAGGGTGGTAGGGAAAGAGGAGCAGAGCAAGGTAAAAAGGCAGGGAGGTAAATAGGTAGGTACGGAGGTAAGAAGTAGGGAATTAGGTAGGTAGGTAGGTAGGTAGGTAGGTAGGTAAGTAGGTAGGGAGATAGCTAGGTAGGTAGGGAGCTAGGAAGGTAGGTAGGGAGATAGGTAGGGAGGTGGGGAGATAGGTAGGTAGGGAGATAGGTAGGTACGTAGGTAGGGAGATAGGTAAGTAGATCGGGAGATAGGTAGGTAGGTAGGTAGGTAGGGAGATAGGTAAGTAGGTTGGGATATAGGTAGGCAGGTGGGGAGATAGGTAGATAGGTAGGGAGATAGGTAGGTAGGTAGGGAGATGGGTAGGTAGGTAGGTAGGTGGGGAGATAGGTAGGTAGGTAGGGAGATAGGTAGGGAGATGGGTAAGTAGGTAGGGAGATGGTAGGTAGGTAGGTAGGTAGGTAGGTAGGTAGGTAGGTAGGTAGGTAGGTAGGTAGGTAGGTAGGTAGGTAGGGAGTAATGGAGGAAAGAAGATGTATGGAGGTATAGAGGTAGCGAAGGGGGACACCAAACAGACAGGTAGACAGGAACGAAGAATTGGAAGAAGGAAGAGAGTGAGAGGGAAGAAAGAAGACTGAGAGGAAGTATGAGGGAAGGAAGCAAACAGGGAGCAATAACTGTTACTGCTTCTGAAAATGTGTATGTATGTATATACATATATATGTATATATATTATATATATATATATTATTTATATATATGTATTTTTATATATATTATATATATGTATATGTATATATATATATATATATATATATGTGTGTGTGTGTGTGTGTGTGTGTGTGTGTGTGTGTGTGTGTGTATGTATTGGGAAGTTGAGAAGAAAGCGGAGACACAGAGAAACGTATGAAAATATCGATTTGGAAGCCAACATCGTAGGCAAAATGGTTGAATAATTCAATTCGTGCGGAAATACGTGAAGAAGGAAAAGAAGACGAGTGAGGACCTTTTTCATTTCAGTTCGGGTTCCTCCTTTGTGGCATCATTGTCACAGTTACGAGTATGTTATTGTTTTCTCTCCATATAAACGTAACTGTTGCAGAATATGTATTATCTCATTATCAGAGCTGGGCGGGTTCCTCGGTGCGTTCCTATATGCGTTCTTCGGTGCGTTTCGCTCTAGTTTGGCCGCGGTTAGCGCTCCTAAACTATTAAGCCCTAGCCAGACGAGCGGGTTGGCCGCCGCGGGTGCAAAGCGGGTCAGCCGCCGCGGAACCGCTTTATATTGATTCCTATGTATAAACCTCTCGTCTGACATAGCCAGGCGGGCTGGCCGCGGCGGTTTCAAGTGGGGAAATGCGTCTCACCCGCCGCGGTCAGGCGGGTAGACCGCCCGTGTGACATCAGCCTTAAAGCTTAAGAGGCAGGTTCATACCGAAAAAAAAAAAAAAAAAAAAAATGGTAGGGCACATACTACACCAAAGAAAAATTTCGTAGGCCAAATCCAAAAGGTAGGCCACATACTATACCGGCACCTATATTGACTTTTAATAGTTTGGGAGCGCTAACCGCGGCCAACCTAAAGCGGAACGCACCGAAGAACGCACCTAGTAACGCATCTAGGAACGCGCCCAGCTCTGATTACATATAAAAATTATCACTCAAATTAGATAATGTAGGAAAAATATAAACATCCAAATATTCAGCAACAAACACTTGATCTCGTAATGAAAATAACACTGGCGATGCAAGACTTTTAGCTGCGACTGTGGCTGAAAACAATCACGAAGATCGATTCTGCCCCCAGGAGAGGATGCCAGCTCCTCCTAGAGATGGAAATGCGTCAAGACAGAATATACGTAACAGAGTTACAAACCATAATAAACACAAACGACGCCCGCCGCGCGCACGCTCGCTTCCGCCAATCCGCCGCGACACTTGTCCCTCGCGGGCGCAGAGTTGAAAGGCAAATTAAACCCAGTAAGGCAACAAGTAGTAGGAGTGGAAGATATCAGGATGCTTGTGTGTGTGGGACGTGGCGGAATACAAGGGAGGAAACGAATGGGAGGTGAGTGAGCAGGAGGAGGAAAAGGAGGAGGAGGAGGAGGAGGAGGAGGAGGAGGAGGAGGAATAGGAGGAGGATGAAGAAGAGGAGGAGGAGGAGGAGTGGAGGAATACGACGAGGATGAAGACGAGGAGGAGGAAGAGGAGGAATAGGAGGAGGATGAATAAGAGAAGGAAGAGTGAGGAGGGGAGGAATAAGACGAGGATCAAGACGAGGAGGAGGAGGAGGAGGAGATGGAGGAGGAGGTGGTGAGGATGCCACAATATGGAAAGCGTTGGAGCGGAGTCCGGGCAATGATTGTGGAACAAAAGGTGGAGTTCGGTAACACCTAGAATCGGGCTACGTGGAATTGGTGATGGCTGTGGTTGTGGTGGTGGAGAGGAAGAGAGGGGAGGAGGTAGAGTGGGAGGGGGAGCAAGGGGGGAGGAGGACAAGAGGAGAAGGTAGGGGAGGAGAAGAAAAACTGAGGAGAGGAGAGGAGAGGAGAGGAGAGGAGAGAAAAGGAGAGAAGATTGGAGAAAAGAGGAATGGAAGTAGATCGAGGAGGAAAGGGAGAGAGAGAGAGAGATAGGGGGAAAAAGGAAGAGGAGGAGAAAGTGAGGGAGAAAGAGGAAAGGCGAGGAAAGGAGAAAGAGGGCGGAAATGAGGGAGAAGGGGAGAAGGGAAGGAAAGAAGGAAGAGGGGAAGGAAGAAGAGCAAAGAGAGAGAAAGTTGGAAAGTGGGAAGGAGAGGACGAAAGGATGTAAAAGGGAAGGAAAGGGGGTGGAGGAGGGAGGTTGGGAGGAGAGAGGAGAATTCTGGGAAGAGTTATAAAAAAATATATCACTTGGAAGTCTGTGGTTAAAATGTAAAACTCAATTATGTTCGTCTTCCTTTTTTTTTTCTTTTTTTTTCTCGCCTTCTTCCTCATTTCCTACTTTTCTTAGGTTCTCATTAGACTTGTTTTTTTCTGTTTGTTTCCAGGCAATTCTTTCCATTTAACACTTTTATTTTTTTCCCGAGAATATGCCCTTTCCTTTCTGGAACAGTTGCCATATTCTTCCCATCTTCCCTCTCCCTCCATCCTCATCTACGCTCCTCCTTGGGGGAAAAGTGGAGGAGTAGGTTCGCTAGAATATTTCATTTGTTTGAGAAACAGCTCAATTTTGAAGTTTTTGGAGTCTTCACAATTTTACTCTGGAGTCTGATGTCTTAATTCCACAGTCGTTTTTATGCCAAGCGCAATTTCCCTCTAAGAGGTTTACAAAGACAAAGGATTACAAAGGCAAAGCATGCCGACAGGAGACCTTTTGATCCATATCTAGGTCGGATGAAAAAAAAAAAAAAAAAAAAAAAAAAAAAAAAAATCCGCGACTGTAAAGCCCTAGCCAGACGAGCGGGTTGGCCGCCGCGGGTGCAAAGCGGGTCAGCCGCCGCGGAACCGCTTTATATTGATTCCTATGTATAAACCTCTCGTCTGACATAGCCAGGCGGGCTGGCCGCGGCGGTTTCAAGTGGGGAAATGCGTCTCACCCGCCGCGGTCAGGCGGGTAGACCGCCCGTGTGACATCAGCCTTAGAGATACCCAGCTTAACCCGTTTTGTTGGTGGTGGTGGTGGTGATCATTCCGGTTGCCGTTAAACGATTATATTCAGCTGGAGGGGATCCCCTCAAAGTGCCGAAGGTATATTCTTGATGGTGACCTTCATGGCTTCTGATTTGAAACGTTACCTTCAGGGCGACAAGAAGAGACGGACTTCACTAATCACCGCTTCAGTACACTGCATTATTTAGGGTCAATCACGATGCCGTACCAATTAACTTGAGCAAGGGGTGACCCAAGTAATAACAAACAGATACACAAAGGAACAAACGAGTGAGGAAATTAGAGAGATGAGTTGGAAAGAAGATGAGTCAAAAAGTCTTACATGTGGCGAAAATAGGATGGAGGACATAAGTGAACGCACTGGTCGGAGTTGAGCTGCTATTTTCGCCTCGATCAAGAAGTCCCAATTGCTACCACCTGGTCAAGTTCCCC
>NC_134784.1:8959172-8961672 GCF_046742065.1 Oratosquilla oratoria
AGGTCACTGATAAGGTCAAATGGACCTGGGAGAGAGCTGATAATAGTGTACAAAGTAGACACCACGAAGAAGGGGGAACAAAAGTGAAAGAAAAGGAGATATGGGGAAAATGAGTGGAAACGTGGAGGATGTGGAGCCCCAGGAAGGACAGAAGAAGAAAATAGGGAGGACGGAGGGAGGATAAGATAAAGATAATGGAGGAGGGAGGGAAGCGTGAGAAAGAGGTGAGAAGCAAGTGTCGCTGGGAAAGGATCTTGAGGTTCAGGAAAAGGCAAAGACGGTGTTGAGGAGAAATCCTTGATTAATTATATATCAGGGCGTTGTCCAGATAGTACGAAAGACTTAAATGTAGGGTGGAGTATGAACGAAGGTAGAGTCCATCGGTATTACCAGGAAAAACGACAACCAAACGTCACTGTATTTGGGGGGGTTAAGGTGAGAGAGGGGTAAAGGGGAAGCCACACAATAGATCTTCTTTAGCAGAATGGGTGGTGCCGTATTGAAAGGGTTAACCCCTGTTGTGATTAAGCACTTCACTTTAGTATGGTGACATACTTTATTGATTCTATTTTGACCAAAACCAGTCGATTTTATTCAGTAGGACGGGGGCGTTACCAGAATTAACGAGATGGTTGAGACAAATTGAGTGGTTTCTTTTATTGACAAAGGGATTTTTTTTTTTTTTTTTTAAGCTTCTTGTACATCAAGACACTCTACAGACACTTTTCCACCAGACAGTTGGTTTAGCTGTAAGACAACCCCGACGACCGCCATCTATTCGAAGGTAAAATCCCATTACGATTGATATGTAGAGAGCGTACATTAGATTATGTGGAAATGTATAAAAAGGAGAGAGTTCTACAGTCTACCACTGGACTGAAATAGTAAACTGATTATACTGTCTGACTCGTTATTCATTTCATTCCTAACAAACCCCGAAACCTGCCCTTGAACACGAGAGTTCGAATCCCGACCTCCACCCCACGTGCAAACGACACACTGATAACCACACTGGTCTTATCAGTGCTCAGTCACCACACAGAAAACGGAATGAGATTTGAGCGTTTGATAGCTGAAAGACTCGGGACTGAAACTGTTCCATTCAGCGCTGGGTCGCTTCAGCGAATCGATGAGACCTCTCAATGGGTTCACTGTAACATAGGCAAAAGCAAATAATTCAGCGCCGGAGAGAACAACCAGGCGGACCTCTGAGAGTTGTGGAACGTGTGTACATGGAAACACAAACATTTGCCTACACTATATTCATATTCAACCGAAAATACATGAACCTGCTACTGCCTAGAGGTAGTGGCGTGAATAATTTCTCACGTGAACTTCCGGCATAACTCTAGTTGGAGATCAGAATGGAAAATAAAAAGCCTTTTTTTTTTTTACTATAAAGTTATAACGTCAAGAAGCGCATGAACATTTTTATTATGCTGTAGCAGTCACATTCGTATCATAAGAGAGCATATGCTCAACTAAACAAGCACATGATAATCAGACATATGCTGTACAGCCATTATTTGCCCAGAAGCCTAAGCAAAGACTTAGATGGCTTCTGGTGTAAGACCCTTAGTTCATCGCATCAATATGCACGCAAGTGCAAACCGCACTTACAGAAGAACACAAAAACTGACACACAAGCGTTTGAGCTCCTAGGACCTTCCAGTGACTGCCACTTGCCCGAGGCGTCAGAGGATGTCAGGTGGTGGTGCCAGTTTTGACTAAAGTCAAGAAGAGTAGCCTCCATTCCTCGATAAATATTCATACATATAATTTCAACATCAGCCTGACTTCTGTGATCGTCTACACAAAGTGACACATGCACACGCATTCACAATCATGCACACGCATACACACACACACACACACACACACACACACACACACACACACACACACACACACACACACACACACACACACACACACACACACACACACACACACACACACACACACACACACACGTGGCGCAGTTGGTAGAGTTCCCTGCTGCCACTACGGAGGTCCGAGTTCGAATCCCGACCAGGGCTGAAATAATTTCAGTATCGCTGCTTTGCGGGTTGTTACTCCAACTCTCGCGGGCGGGGAGTTGGGTGTGTGTGTGCGTGTAAGGTCACAGCATTACCCATAGATCGGTCATATACGAGCTCTGAGCTCTCTTCCTGGAGGAAAATAGATGTCGATAACGAGTCCAACACGTGATCCAAAGACCATGGTGAAACACACACACACACACACACACACACACACACACACACACACACACACACACACACACACACACACACACACACACACACACTAAACCAAGAATGACCCTGTGTTTAAAAGAAAAACTAAAAATGGAAATGAAGCTTAAAGTACAAAAAAAGAGAGTTGGAGGGTAAAGGAAGGGAGAGCATAGAAAAAAAGAAGAGAGAGGAAAAAGATGAAAGGAGGAAGGAAAGAAAGGAAGGGAGAGAAAAGAGATCGAGGGCGAGACGGAATAGTT
>NC_134784.1:8966672-8969172 GCF_046742065.1 Oratosquilla oratoria
CCGAACTCCTAGCCCAGGAGAGTTGGAGTAACAACCCGCAGCGCAGCGATACAGAAATTATATATATATATATATATATATACAGATATATACATATATATATATATATATATATATATATATATAAAGTATATAAATATATATATATATATATATATATATATATATATAACATGCTAAACCGCACTCCAGGCCCCTCATCCTCCAGCTTTCCCATCCAAGAGCATCCAATCCGACCCCTCCTGACCCGGGGCGACCTCGCTAATCAAGCGATGCCAATCCGGCGCCACACCGCTGCAGCAGGCTTGCTAAACCCAACTGGGCAAGACTTTGACCCCGTGAGGGAGGACAAGGTGGGTGTCCCCCCCCCTCCCTCCCCCTCTCCCCCTCTACCCCTTGCCCGGAGGTTCACAGCATATTAGAGACCGCAAACGTGATGGAGGTCGAGAGGCGAAAGGGGAAAGGTGGGGGCAGAGGTGAAGATGCGGAGAACCGAAGATGGATATGTAGAAAGACGTATGGGCTAAGCCGCGGAGATGGAGGTAGAGATGAAATTAAAGACGAAGGTGGTCGTCTATATGGTGGTGGAAGGGAGAAGTGGTATCCTGAGATAGAAGATGTGGAGGTGTAGGGAAAAGGGTGGAAATTGGACATGGAAGTGGAGGGGAATCTATAAAATGGTTAGACCAAGAGCCGATGTGACATGAATTCTGCTACGCTTGTCCAAAGATCCTGATGAAGTGGTGGTTGTCGGTAGCGGTGTCATGATTGTAAACACAAATCTTTGTAGTAAGAGGACGAGAACAAAGCCCAGAGCGTGAACAGGTGGTCAGGGTAAAGGGGAAAGACTGACAGATGTTTTGCGAATGTGACTTTGGCTTAGAATGAGATGAGATGAAATAAGACAGACACAGACCAACGCAATGCGCTTTTTGCAGTGTAATACAATTGGAAATAATGAACATACAAATCAATTAGAATGTTACACACACACACACACACACACACACACACACACACACACACACACACACACACACACACACACACACACACACACACACACACACACACACACACACACACACACACACACACACACACACACACACACACACACACACACACGCACACACACACACACGCACACACACACACCTGAAGGCACCTGAAAAAACAGTTTTCAAGGCAGAGTGGTGGATGTCTGGAACAAACCGGACAAAACAATAGTGTTTGCAAAAACTATACACGAATTTAAGAGTAAAGTAGACACTGCGAGATACAAAGACGGGACACCACGAGCATAGCTCCCGTTACCGCAAGATACAACTAGACACACACACACACACACACACACACACACACACACACACACACACACACACACACACACACACACACACACACACACACACACACACACACACACACACACACACACACACACACACACACAGATTACAGAAGAAAGGGAGTAAGTAATTTTTTTACCAAGACGATAGTATGTAAAGGAAATTTTATGTTATCCATGACAGACAAGTGCAGTAAATCCTATGGGAAACACATGAGGACGTGATGTTTACTTGTCTGGTACGCGAGTCCCGAATCGAAATCAGGTCAACAAATGCCGCGATGCATTATCATTTAATCATCCTACCAAATGAACTGTGTGTTTGGGTGGGGGGGGGTATGAAACACACTTGCAATTGCGACATCTAAACTTTCAATTAATCCAGACTGAAAGAATACTTCATTTAAGCAACCATGCTTCATCTACATTATTATAGTTTTTTTTTATTGTTTTATTATTATGATTTTTTTCGCATCCGACCTAGATATGGACCAAAAGGTCTCCTGTCGGCATGCTCCGCCTTTGTAATCCTTTGTAATCCTTTGTAATCTGAGCTACGCAGGATGCATCTGCCGATCGTAGGCTGAGAACCCGAGAACTCTAGAAACTTTAAGCTATCTAGATACTCCGAAAGAACTTCTAAAGCCTTTGGACCTGATTAGATTGAATACTATTTATAGCCCTGACGACAGACACCAGGACAAGCTGTAATCCGCTTTACAATGTTGAGCAACGGTGATGGAAGAGTTGATGGGCGCTACCTTTGCCCTTTGGGTAGACCCAGATTGAGGTTGGAGATTAGGCAAGCACGCTGAGGGTTGTCGGAAGAGGAGATTGAAAGGAGATCGGGAGCCCAAGAGGTAAAATTAATCTGCTCTGAGAGGAACTAAGCGAGAAAGCCATTTCAGACTATCCCAGAGCGAAGGTACAGGTAGGGGTGTAAATGTGGGTGTAGGCATGGGTGCGTGCATGAGTATGTGGATTATGAAGTGTACCTTAGTGCAGGTGCGAAGTATTGAGGACTTCGAGTATCCGTGTCAATGCAAAGACAGGAAGATGGGATCACAGATGGTTGACACAGATGGTTGAGACAGGTAGCTGGCACAGCTTGGCGACCATATGGAAGTAGCCTAATGATTGTGAGCTTCC
>NC_134784.1:8994172-9006672 GCF_046742065.1 Oratosquilla oratoria
AAGGTGGAGTGAAGGTGGAGGTAGAATGTAGATTGAGAGAAGCAAGTAAATGCCTTGGTGGATTAAAAAGTGTAATGAGGAATAGACATTTGGGAATGGATGCGAAGAGGAGACTGTATGAAGGAGTGATTGTGCCAACAGCACTGTATGGGGCAGAAACATGGAACATAAGAGAGGAAGAGAGAAGGAGTTTGAAAGTGTTTGAGATGAGGTGTCTGAGAAGTATGATGGGGGTTACTAGGCTAGATAGAGTGACAAATGAGGAGGTGAGGAGGAGAACAGGGGTGGGAAGGGAGTTGGGAGATAGGGCTGATGAAAGAATATTTGGATGGTTTGGACACATGGAAAGAATGAGTGAAAAAAGACTAGTAAAAGAGGTATGGAAGGCAGATGTGGAGGGAGTGAAGAAGAGGGGACGTCCTAGGATGAGGTGGATGGAAGGGGTGAAGGGGGCTTTGGGGAAGAGGGGAATGTCTGTTGAGGAAGGACGGGAGAGGACAGAAGACAGGGGTGAATGGAGAATGGTTGTATATGGATGATGTTGTGATGCATGAGGTGGAATGGGCGGGGGGATGGGGGGTGAGGTAGTATGTGTGAGCAAAATTTGACACAGCCCGAAGGGATTTCTCCCCGTCTCCTTTTATGCATGGGGGGACGGAGAGGGGGGTCGCCGATTTAATGAAGCGGCCTTGCTGTGGATGTGCTGTGTCTTGCGACACTGCTTCTGATCCGGGGCAGTGGACAATGTGCAGGGATGACCCGTCATCCAGGAGGTGCTAAGATAAGAGGGAGGGTGGAGGGGTGTGGAGTGTATTCAGGGATGGAATGGGTGGAAATGATTTTATGTCTTTTCCTTTTTTGGCTACCTCCCTTGTAAGGGGGAAAAAGCCTTGGTATATGTATGTATGTATTTCTCTTTTTTGTACTCTGAGAATGTTGTAATAGACGAAAACGTTTAGTATTTCGTACTTTATTTCTCTGTGGTTTCTGCATTATATATATATATATATATATATATATATATATATATATATATATATGTATACATATATATATATATATGAGAGTAATTCGCTAATAGCAGCGACATCAAACCGATAATTTTTATGACAGTTGCATGCAGGATTCGAACCCACTGCACTCGGCCATCCGTAGATTATCTTCACATCGCCCTAGACCACTACACCACAGAAACTTCTGTGGTGTAGTGGTCTAGGGCGTTGTGAAGGTAATCTACGGATGGCCGAGTGCAGAGGGTTCGAATCCTGCATGCAACTGTCATAAAAATTATCAACATATATATATATATATATATATATATATATATATATATATATATATATATATATATATATATATATATACATACATACATATTTCATCTAAAATTGCCATAAATAAAAATCAATCAAAGAATTATGGTGCATCCAACTGCGTTGATAATATTTTGGAGTCATCCCTTCATACACAAAAGAAATAATCTCTCATACGTGTGTGTCCACTGTTTCAATTTACTTTGACTCGATTTTTTGTTTTATTCAATATATCCAACAGTTTGCTTTCAGATGTAAATATCTCCAAGAATTGTGAGTTCTAGAAGGGTTATGACTATGCACAAGTCGAATACGGATACCAAGGGCTTTTTCCCTCTTACAAGGGAGGTAGCCAAAGTCAAATGCATAAATTCACTCTCACACATTTCATCTCCACATACTCCACTCCCAGTCACCAACCCTCCCTCCCTCTTTTCCTGGCTCTTTCTGACTATGCACGAGTTGAATAGAATCGTCTGACGGCGGACAAAATTATCACCAAGGACCGTCTAAATCTCGAAGGAGCTAAGTAAGTTATGAACTCAACTTCATGGAAGAGGCGGATGCATACAAGCCGTCTACCATATACGATACAAATCCAACCAACATGAAATACCCACAAAAAGAGAGGAAGCACAGCGTCATGCACAGATCCATGCAAATATATCTATGTAAACATATTTAGGGATAAGTATAAATACGAGTATACATGTACCCGTCGAGCGTGGGGTCATAAGAAAGATAGTGACGCTATTCGCCCGTGACGTCACACTACCCCTCTGAGTTCAAGATGCTTCAGTAGCATCAGTGTGAGAGAAGTGCCGATCAAGTGATATTGCGTGGCTGTGTCATACAAGGCCGGCCACTTCCGCAAACGACGCGTTAACACAAGTTCAGGATCCCGGGCATCGTTTTCTTCCGTGACTACGTTACTGGTAGGGTTCGCCGAGTTGGTCGAACTTATTATTAGGCGAATTATGAGTTCTATATCAAGAATAGAAGGGTTAACCTTCGCTGAATAAAGTCGTCTGATAGTGCCCTTGAAGAAATATACGAGACTAAGCCATTCCCTATTCAATTAATCAACAATATAAACGGATTCCGTGGGTGAAATTGACTGACACTCTGTTTTGGCTCTCTGAGCCACATACACCCCCACCCCCACCCCCACCCCCCACACATTTCATACATATATATATATATATATATATATATATATATATATATATGTATTTATATATATATATATGTATTTATATATATATATATATATATATATATATATATATATATGTATGTATGTATATATAAAAGCCACGGCAGTTTTAATATTAAAGTATTTTCCTTTTTTCTATTCTTTCCACTAGAAATCAATGGTGAATCTGAAACTATATATTAATAAGGCACAAAAACGACGTTTTACTATTTCAAACAGTATTTTCAATTAGTGAGGATAGCAAATATTTCAATAGGAATGGTGACACACAGGTGCTCAGTTTCTTAACTAACCGGGATGGTGCACCAAGGGATGTCAATTCTTCGCGTTACTGCAAGCGCACCGTGGGATGATAGGCAGCAATAAGGGGACGGCCGTCGTTAGAAGTGATGTTTCTTACGATCAGAAGCTTAAGTAGATTGGCAGTTTGTACATTAACAGTAGGTCATTTTACGTTGATTAAAGGAGCTTCCAGCATCATCATTGATCTGGAGTCACTTCCATAAGCCAAATTAAAAGTGGTGTTTTCAAGGTGATCCACTGAAGTGATGTTTCTTACGATCAGAAGGTTAAGTAGATCGGCAGTTTGTACATTAACAGTAGGTCATTTTTTGTTGATTAAGGGAGCTTCCAGGATCATCAGTGATCTGGAGTCACTTCCATAAGCCAAATTAAAAGTGGTGTTTTCAAGGTGATCCACTGAAGTGATGTTTCTTACAATCAGAAGGTTAAGTAGATCGTCAGTTTGTACATTAACAGTAGGTCATTTTTCGTTGATTAAGAGAGTTTCCAGGATTATCATTCATCTGGAGTCACTTCCATAAGCCAAATCAAAAGTGATGTTTTCAAGGTGATCTACTGAAGTGATGTTTCTTACAATCAGAAGGTTAAGTAGATCGTCAGTTTGTGCATTAACAGTAGGTCATTTTTCGTTGATTAAGAGAGCCTCCAGGATTATCAGTCATCTGGAGTCACTTCCATAAGCCAAATCAAAAGTGATGTTTTCAAGGTGATCTACTGCAGTGATGTTTCTTACGATCGTCAGTTGATTAAGAGAGCTTCCAGAATTGCCAGTCATCTGGAGTCCCTTTCATAAGCCAAATTAAAAGTGGTGTTCTCAAGGTGATCTCTAGTGTCTGTACAGTTGTAGACAGATCTGCAATGGTTCTTAGCGGCCTCATTCTAAAGATGTCTGGGCAGTTTTCTTGACAGCCCCGTGGTAATTATCCCCAAAATATAAACTATGAGGCCTGCAGTCCTCATGCTGGCAAGGTAAGGCATATATCACGTGACTTCTTTGGAGGTTGGAGGGTCTTGAAATGAAGTTCTTACGCGATATCAGGTGGGAACTCTTTCGGAACTTGTAATGAATAACGATTTTCAATTTCCGGGACATGTTGATAGTTTCTACATTGCGTTTGAACGTTTCTTTGTAAGAAGGAGATAAGATGGATCTATATCTAATATTAACCGAAGCGAATTCCTGATCAAGTTTGTAGGGTGAATGTCCCATGTACTCTTTTTCCAAGACATAAGTTTTAGTAACAAGATGGTTTAAATAACGTTGCCTGCTTGAGTATGAGTTGCTCGTTCTTGCTGTGTGTGTGTGTGTGTGTGTGTGTGTGTGTGTGTGTGTGTGTGTGTGTGTGTGTGTGTGTGTGTGTGTGTGTGTGTGTGTGTGTGTGTGTGTGTGTGTGTGTGTGTGTGTGTGTGTGTGTGTGTGTGTGTGCGTGCGCGTGCCTTACGCATGCGCCGATGGTTACTCCAAGATATCGCCTTGGGCATTCGTTAAGGCAATGTCCTGGGTTGGTGTCTTTAACACAAACAGAAATCTTAAAAGATCCGTGTTCTCTCCTGATAAGGACGACCAAGAAACTAAGAGAACTATCCTGGCTTCTCTCTCTCTCTCTCTCTCTCTCTCTCTCTCTCTCTCTCTCTCTCTCTCTCGGTGTGTGTGTGTGTGTGTGTGTGTGTGTGTGTGTGTGTGTGTGTGTGTGTGTGTGTGTGTGTGTGTGTGTGTGTGTGTGTGTGTGTGTGTGTGTGTGTGCGTGTGTGCGTATGTGTATGAACATGAACTTACTCATTCACCAATTTGTATATACGTTATACAGAACATTAATCCCTAAAGCAAAAGTCCTACAAGTGTCAACGGATCTTGTTTGCGCTGCATGACACGTGGCTTAGAATTGCCCTAAGAAGGGAAGGAGTATTGAGCTGACATGACACCCAAACACAACTTCAGAGAGTCTATTTCCACATTCCACGAGTCACATCTTTCATCACTTTTACGGCTGCAACTTACATGAATACATTCGTCTAGTGGAGGTCAGAACACAAGTGATAGAAGGAGTTGAATGATGTTAGTCGCTTTGAGTAGGTCTATTAAAGAATTCTCACGGGGTATCACGAACTCTACCAAGGAAACGAGACATTCGTCCGTGATTATTTAGTAGATATCTTCATGCATGACACACCTTATCACACGTATCGTAACACGATGGCCAAGGGTGAAGGGTCACATGGCTATTGACAATCTCCTTGTGTGCATGGAGATCGTTGGCGGCGCCCATGGGGACGAGGGTTGTCACTAGAGACTGAGTGAGACATTACTGTCTCGATCAAGCAGTCCAGCTTTTTCATGATGAAAACACGCCAAGCGAAATGTGAATACACTTTGTCAAAAAACCTTCTCTTGCTCGAAGATTACTACCTCTCACACGCACGCGTACAAACACACACACACACACACACACACACACACACACACACACACACACACACACACACACACACACACACACACACACACACACACACACACACACACACACACACACACACACACACACACACACACACACACACACACACACGTTCTGCAGGGATTCTGAGAGAAGTACAGGTCTCGAACCCAGAACTAGAAGGATACGAGTCCTTCACGTTTCGGTTATGGCACCAGTACACACAGAATTCTGCACACAATTATAATGCATAAGTGAAATAGAAATAATAATATAGAATGATAAATAAATAAATGAATAAATAAATAATAGATAAAACACACAATTCCACTCTTATGCAGTGGGAAGTGAGAAACCCCTGGTAGGACAAAGCCCTGTCAATTGCGGCGAGCCGTTTTTTTTTTTTTTTTTTTTTTTTAAGGCTGATGTCGGGTCGCTTCCCCGCCTGCCCAGGGTTGTAGGGAACCAACGGTGGAAGCTAGCAGTGGGTCTCGGGAATCGAACTCACGACCACTTGCTCATGAGTTTGACACGGTATTCACTGGGTTACCGCGCCGCCCAAATGAATATATAGATGAATAAATATTGAGGACATGAATAAACACTGTATAAAAAGGAATAGAAAGACATATAAATAAAGATATGCAAAAATGAATAGACAAATAAATGAATGGATAAACAAAATGAGTATGATTCCTTCGGCATGGACAAGACAAAAAGTGCCGCGATCATAACTTGGCTGAAGGCAATGATAGAAATCGACGTAGAATTCCTCAACGTACCACTAAGCTTACTCGCAACGAAAGGTTGAAAATGCAAAGAACCACCAACGCTCGTCGGCTGTGGCCAAAGTCGTCGTTCTTGTCCTGCGTGGGCCAAGGCACCTGGCAGTCAGCGGTACCTGCCGAGCGAAAGCGCCTGACGCTTGCGGCCACTTCCATGTGGTGCTGTATTTTTGGAGGCAGCTGTACATTCGTATGTGACGTAAGTGGACCGAACGAGCCCCTCGCTCTATCTCAATTTCACCATTTTCTTTGATGAGGAAGAGTGTGCATCGATTTATAGATACATAAACACGTGCATATGTACATGTAAATATTTGTATGGTTAACACATGAATGCTTGTGTTTCACACGGATATGATATGAAAGATCTATATTACATATATCTCCATATAAGATCCATTTTATGAACTTTCTATATCATATTCACACAACATGTGTGTATTTCCATTATATATACAATACAAACACACAGGTGAAACACACACGAATTAGAAAAATCCAATGAAGTCCCGGGAAGTACGCGAAAGACAAAAATGTAAACGCAGAAAACGTAACACAAGAGATGAGAAGGAAATCAAATGAGGGCGCAAGCGGGCGGGCTTATGTTTGCCATCGTATGTGTTTTCGGAAACGATCACAATAAATTAACGGAGGCCATCATCGGGGTGTGTGGTCGACCCACATATACACATTAATCTGCAAACCATCTTCCCTCAGTAATGCCTCTAATTGGTTTACGGGATTGGGCGGCTTAAAAGTAATACGGAAAATCTGCTTTGCCGCTGAAACATTGAGTAATGGAGTGCCTCTCGATTGGACGAGACCAGACAACATCCGGATGGTATGTCTGTCCGTCTGTTTGTGTCTGTCTGTCTGTCTGTCTGTGTCTCTCTGCATGTCTGTCTGTCTGTCTGTCTGTCTGGCTGTCTGGCTGGCTGGCTGTGTCTTTCCGTCTATCTATCTGTCTGTCTGTCTGGCTGGCTGGCTGGCTGGCTGTGTCTTTCCGTGTATCTGTCTGTCTGTCTGCCTGGCTGTCTGTGTCTTTCCGTCTATCTGTCTGTCTGTCTGGCTGGCTGTCTGGGTCTTTCCGTCTGTCTGTCTGTCTGTCTGGCTGTCTGTCTGCCTGTCTGCCTATTTATCACTGTCTTTTTTTTTTAGTTTGCCTGTCTATCTGTCTGTCTGTCTGTCTGGGTGCCTAACTGGCTGGCTTTCCATCGGACTGCCTGCCTGGGTGTTTGTGTCTGTCGGGCCCTCTCTGTCGGGCTACTAATCTTGAGGCTATTAAATGCATGAAGGACCTCCCCTCATATATATTCTCTCTCTCTCTCTCTCTCTCTCTCTCTCTCTCTCTCTCTCTCCATTTTTCTTTCTCTCTCCATCTATATCTGTCCATCTTTCTGAATATCTTTTTGTTTGTATATATTGTTGCAGTTCATTGCCTACCTTTGAATGTCTTCCTCTGTTTTTATTTTTCTATCAGTAATCTAGATAGCTATTAGTTTCTTTCCGTCTCTGTCTATCTTAAGTCTATGATGAAATTTCTATCCCCTCAAATCCTTCGACTGTTACAAAGCTTCTCCAATAACTAAATCCTTAAGTCCTAATGAGTGGTCTGCAGCTTAATGAAGAACATCTTCGATACGTCGCAGCAACTGACTGATTTCGTTGCGATGCACGGCAGCCAACCTGTCGAGGGACGGTTCGCGGCCTACACGGGGTCTCGACCCGGTCGGAGGCCACTGCACAGGCAAATGAAATTTCAAAGCTTTTGTCACAAGGAACTATACATAACATGTTACTGCATTGAAGAATGAAATTTTCTTTGTCGAAAATTTCTGTTCATCTCCGTGCGCCACTGAGGCATGTGGGTAGATGTTTCCGTTTTCTGTGTGCAGAGCCTCTGGTTTGATTCCCACAGAGCCACGAAGCTACTGGAGTAAGGTTGTCAGTTTGCTTGTGTCCTCGACAAGTTATCCTTTTCCCCCCACCCGTTTAACCTAGGGCCGGTCTCCAGCTGAACAAAGTCTTTTGATATCCACCGTAAAATATTCTACGAAATCTGTTTCTACGAAGATGGAGGTTTTCGCCTGAATTTAACGAATGATAATCTGGTGCCAAAACTTAAAAATGTGGAATTTCTATTGTTTAATGAATGACGATTTTATTCAGCTCATTTTACAGCCTTCATTCAGTCTAACGGTGAATAAACTTCTTTATCTCCTAATCTATTTAACGTCCACTAGGTACATTCAGCTATCATCCCACCTGTCTACCAATATATCTATACCTCTGTGAGCCCTTTTTAGTCCCTCTCTCTGTCCGTAGCTGTTGATCTGTCAAAAACCTTAAGTACCTCACTGTCTAATGGAGTAGAATATCCTACCTACTACCTGTCTAACATACCTCCAGTGGCCATATACAATCATGTCTTCAAACATCTGATGGATTGGACAGTTTGTACATTTGTTATCGTGCTTAACTACTTACAAATCGAGATCTAACAGCTACCACTGAAGGCAATTTGCCTGGCTGATCAAGCACAGAAGTTACAGGTAACGGTTTTGGCAACACCTAAGCGTCTCCTGCCGTGAGAGTATTGCTTACAAAACACATGGACTAGCAAAAAAAAAAAAGAAAAAAAAAAGACGGTACACAACAAATCCATAGAAGAGAAAACATACAGCTACGAACCCATACAATGTACAACAAACTTACAAACACAAAGACTCGAGGACTATTTGAATAGATACAAAGGACAAGAAAAAAGTAATGTGATGATAATAAGAATAATGATATTATTGATAATAATGATAATAATAATGATTATAACAATAATAATAATAGTAATAACAATAATAATAGTAATAATAATAATGATAATAATAATGATAATGATAATGATAATAATAATAATAATAGTAATAGTAATAGTAATGATAATAATAATAATGATAATGATAATAATAATAATAATAAAAATAATAATAATGATAATAATAATAATAATAGTAATAATAATAATAATAATAGTAATAATAATAATAATAGTAATAATGACAGTAACAATAATCATAATGATAACAATGTTAATAAAAAAAAATAGTAATAATGATAATAATGATTATAAGGAGTGGAGAACAACAAAAACATCTAAAGGACATGAAATACCAATGAAGCCTTACAAAGGCGACCATAAGTCAATAATGGCTTCTGCTTTTCAACAGTATGCTTGACACCTCCATCTATATCTTTAATAAACTTCAAAACGGACCTTCCTTACCCGTCTACTACCAGTCCACTAAGCCACATGTCTGCAGTTCTGTCTACCCGTTGTAAAGAGACGCGGCAGATTGCTCCATCTGTCCACGACGTCATCTTTATCTCTTCATCTTGTCCTCACGACCCAAAGCGCCTTTTATTTAGACAATGGCGAGTCGTCGTTGCGCCCCGCGTCTCCCGCCGAGCGACGCAAAGCAGCAGGTAACCACAGAGACAGATAACGTTAAGTTGATGACGTGTGTGCATTTGTGTGTGTGTGTGTGTGTGTGTGTGTGTGTGTGTGTGTGTGTGTGTGTGTGTGTGTGTGTGTGTGTGTGTGTGTGTGTGTGTGTGTGTGTGTGTGTGAGTGTGTTCACTTGTGCGTCTGTGTTTGCTTGTACGCGTTTGTGCGTGTGCGCGTGCATGTGTGCGCGCAAGAATATTTTATGCAAAGTAGCCGAATATTCAACCACTTTTCTGATCATTTTTCATCCAAAAGTTTAAGGTTTCGGACAAAGTTTAATATTCTTATGCTCAAACGCGTTCACAACGATTATGCGCACATTCTTGTCACAACTAACATATGAAGAATACAGAACAGCGTTTCAGACAAGGAACAAGTGAATCGTCGACATATTAGATCTTGGGGTCAATGAATGAGAGTAAAACACTTCAGGAAATCTCTTTAACAAATTTAAGTGAGATAATCATTCGTCAGCTCAGCTCAGCCGAATCAAAGCGAGGTCTTCATTGGACTATCTATACAGAACATAAGAACATAAGAATGAAGGAGACTGCATGAGACCATAAGGCCTACACTATTGAGTGTTTCACTGTGTTGAAGAGTCTGAACACAGTGAGATATCAGTTGATCTCGTACGCATGAAACTGTTAATGCATTTGGCCTAATATACAATATTTTTTCTTTGCCTTTATTAGGTGATGTGGGAAAGAAGAAGCTGAATTAGAGGAAAGGTCTTTAGTTCATAGTGATACAGCTGTCTCCACTTGCACCTGGGACTGGAGTTAACAAATTATAATAATTTCTCGTTTATTTATATCTGATATAGTGACAATTTTCAGAGAATGAAGAACCTATCCTACATTTCACTATGACCATGAAAATATCAAGTAAACATATATATTGCAGAAACCACAGGGAGATTAAAGTCGGAATACTGAACGTTTTCGTCTATTACGACATCCTCAGAGTACAAGAAAAAATAGAAAATAGAACACAATATATATATATATATATATATATATATATATATATATATATATATATATATATATATATATATATATACAAAACTTCCCTGTGATATCTAATATTGCTCGTCTGAGTGATCAAGTATATACAACGCTTTTGGGGATGGATTTCGATCGTTCAACAGACCCCATAAGACTGTTTGGCACCACTATAGGGTCATCTGTCTCTGTGAGCGCAGAGAAGCGAGATCCATTGTCTCAGCTCTCCAACCACTGAGCCCTAAGGGCTCAAGTCGACCACAGAGCTCCGGGGGGAATGATCTTATTGTCAAGACTAAGACATCCTCTCCCTACATTCACTACTTATTTCCCTTCCTTTACATTCTTACAATGTCCTTCCTCCT
Organism: Oratosquilla oratoria; assembly: GCF_046742065.1. Taxonomy (NCBI): domain Eukaryota; kingdom Metazoa; phylum Arthropoda; class Malacostraca; order Stomatopoda; family Squillidae; genus Oratosquilla; species Oratosquilla oratoria. The sequence continues at coordinate 9,005,102 of NC_134784.1, forward strand.
GCTTCTCTTTCAGTCCGTTCTCCCTTTCTTCTTCTTTACCAAATATTGTCTTTCTTCTGTCGTGTATTTCAATACCTTCATCTCTCGTCCCTTGCTACCATCTCCTCCTCTTCCTCCTCCTCCTCCTCCTCATCCTCCTTCATTCTTGTAATATTCTTCCCCTTAGCCACGTTTTCTCCACGATATACCTACCTACCTACCTTTCCCAGCTCCCTCTCGCCCCCATTATCCCGTCTTCTCTTATCCTTCATCTTTACAAACATGAAACAGTTTACTCTCTTTCCAAACTCTTCTTTTCTTCTCATCCCCCTCAATCGGCTCCTCTTCTCCCTTTCTCTAACCTCTCAATATCTTCACTTTGTTCCTCCTCCTCCTCCTCCTCCTCCTCCTCCTCCTCCTCCTCCTCCTCCTCCTCCTACTCCTCCTCCTCCTCTTTTTCCTTCTCATCCACACCAAAGTGTGTGTGTGTGTGTGTGTGTGTGTGTGTGTGTGTGTGTGTGTGTGTGTGTGTGTGTGAGCGTGTGTGTGTGTGTGTGTGTGTGCGTGTGTGTGTGTGCGTGTGTGCGTGTGTGTGTGCGTGTGTGTGTGTGCGAGCGTGTGTGCGCGTGCTTGTGTGTGTGTGTGTGTGTGTGTGTGTGTGTGTGTGTGTGTGTGTGTGTGTGTGTGTGTGTGTGTGTGTGTGTGTGTGTGTGTGTGTGTGCGCACGCGCGCATGTGTGTGTGTGTGTGTGTGTGTGTGTGTGTGTGTGTGTGTGTGTGTGTGTGTGTGTGTGTGTGTGTGTGTGTGTGTGTGTGTGTGTGTGTGTGTGTGCGCGCGCCTGCATGCAATTTTGAGAGTCCATTGCAGGACCACCATTCTGTTCCCAAGTATCGATTCAGTCCCATAACAGCTTTTATTCACATATCGAATCTTTTGCAACGATTACGCATCCTAGACGTTTTGTTACGTCTGACGACAGACGACTGGATTGAAGTGAAGGCTGAACGCTATGACAGAGAGATTAAAACTACTTCGATTTACAGTTTTACTTGAAGACGCCAGAGCCTGATTCTACAACGAGAAGCGTAAATAATAATTTAGTTACCTTTGCATTCTAATTTGATTATTCCAACCTCCCCTGTCTTTTAGGTTTTCCACTTCCCTTTCCGCCCACTACTCCGTCTTCTCTTCCCCGTTTTCTCTTTCTCTTTGTCTCTCCTTTTTCCCCAACTTTGTCTCGAACTCCATACTTTCTCCTCCTTTCCCCTTTTCCTCTTCTCTCCTTTCTTTATTTTCTCTCCACCCCTTCCTTCTTCTTCTTCTCTTTCTTCTTCCATCTCCACTCCCTCCTCTTTTTCCTCCTCCTCCTCCTCCTTTTCATCTTCCCTCCCCCTCCTCCTTTCTTTCCTTTCCATCCCTTCTTTCCTTTTCCAATGCCCTCTGCTCTTTTCACCAGTACTCTCTTCTCTCCCTCTTTTCTCTCCCCGTTCTCTTGCCTACGTCTCTTTCATTCTCTCCTATCACTCATAACCTTCCATTACTTTATTTTCATTTTCTCTCTTTGATCCATTTTCCTTTCCTTCTCTCTCTCT
>NC_134784.1:9014172-9019172 GCF_046742065.1 Oratosquilla oratoria
CAAAAACGAAGAAGATTTTGAGAGAGAAAGAAGAAGAAAAGCAAAAGAGAATTAAAAAGAAAAGACAAATGACAAAGCGAAGGGGAGAAAGGAAGGAAAAAGAGGAATATAAGGAAGGAGTAAGAAAAGAAGTAAGACAGCAAAAGCAAAAAAACACAAGAAGGACGAGTAGGGAGAGGATAATTGGAAGGAAGAGGAGAAGACGAAAGATGGGAGGAAGGAGAGGAGGGGAGAGGAGGGGGAGAGGAGGGGAGAGGAGGGGGAGAAGAGGAGAGAGGAGGAAGGAAGAAGAGGGTCATGCGCGGCACGTGGAAGGGGACAAGACTGAGCAAGAGAAAAGAGGAAAGCAAACAAGTCAAAGAAGAGGAGAAGAAAAGTGGGAAAATGAATACTAAGAGAGAAGGTGGAAGGGAGGAAGTGGAGCAGAATGTGGAACAGACTGTGGAGCAGAATGTGGACCAAAATGACAAGTCTCTGGGGGAGTTTTAAGTAGTGGAGGTGGTGGCGAACAAGAAGAGGGAAATGATTAAGAGAGAAAAAATAAAGAGTGAAAAAGAAACGGAGAGATAATGGCAACCATGCAAAAGAAGAGAAGTGGACAAATACGGAAAAGGAAAAGAAAATGGAAACTAAGATGATGAAGAGAAAAGTGGATAAACGAAAATAAAATAAAATAAATAAAGGAAGAAAAGACGTACCAAGAGCAGGAGGAGGAAACTGACAAAAAAAAAAAAAAAAAAAAAGTGGCAGACACAATTAGAAGGGGAATCGAATGAAAAAGAAAACAAAGAAAAGTAATTAGATGAAAAAAGAGGAAGAAGATAGTGACAAAAGGTTATAAAATAGCTGAGAACAATACAAGGGAAAAAGAAAAAAGATAGATAAAGACGACGAGGACATTGGACACGAAAAGAAAGCAGAAGAGAAAAACAATTTTGAGAAGAGAAAAACAATTTTGAGAAGAGAAAAACAATTTTGAGAACTGGAGATATACAAACGAGGGCACACATAAATAAGAGGAACGAGTGTGTGGTTTCCGTAAAACGGCCAAATATGGAAAACAAAATCTGATGAAAATATAATAAAATACGATTTTCAGGAAACTTTTAATGTGACATCTGCGTCGGCGATCTTCAAGCATAACGTGTATCTCGCGAGACGACCACATAACCTCCAGTTACCCGCTAGCGTTGGTCCGTCCCCGAAGTCCTATATCAACTACAGAGAAGATAGAATGCAATACACGGGGGGAACCGTTTGAATGATGACTGACTGAACTTGACAAAGCTGGGCTAAGCTAGGTTAGGTAAGGTTACCTTAGGCTAAGTCAGGAAGTTTGGTTATGCCAAGTTAATTTAGATAAGGTTAGGTTAGATTACGTTTAGACTTTCTCACAAACCCCTAGATATACATATATACATTAATTTGCCTAGAAATATTATGAAACAGTCCTCATAGCCTTTTCAACAGCTTTCACACGAGAATACATAAAATAAAATAATCTCATACAGGAGGCTCCCGATATAGGTTGTTGAATATCCGAGGTTGGTCCTAATTATTCCATGTTAGTATGCCTCCGAGTATATTGGTTTTAAGCATTCGGACGGAGAGCAAACTGAAAGATTCCAAGAAAAGAACACAAACTATTCCGAGCATGAGATAACAGGTGATGGACAAAATCCAACATAGTAGTAGTAGTAGCAACAGCAGCAGCAGGAGCAGCCGCAGTAGTAGTAGTAGCAGCAGCACTAGTAGTAGTAAGGAAAACAATGGTGATGACAGTGATTGTGGTGATGGTGTTGGTGATGAAAATGATTATGATGACGTAAAAAATATATATGTATATAATATATACATGTATATATTTCACACGTCATTACTGGTGGTATGATTCATACCACCAGTAATCAAAATACCAACCTACATAAAGGCTTGTACAAACTTGATAATTTCATTTGTCAAGAAATTAGTAAGATAATATCAGGTAAAATGTAACCCAACGAATTGACCTAATGTCGCCCTATATCATTAGTAGAAACAGTGACCCTTGGCGACTGTGACCTGATGTCGCCCCACCATCTTAAGATAATTGACAATGACCTTCCGCTCTCCAGGGGGTAATTGGTCGCTACGCTTATTCAAACTGTCCTTGTTCCTTTGTATCATGTATATATTTTCTATGCATTCCTATCACTATGTACTTGTTGCACTGAAGATGTAATATACGAAAGCGCTCTGCTTCGTTAGTTTCTTTTTTCCAAGTGGTCTACTTTGCATATATATATATATATATATATATATATATATATATATATATATATATTTGTGTGTGTGTGTGTGTGTGTGTGTGTGTGTGTGTGTGTGTGTGTGTGTGTGTGTGTGTGTAAACAGATAGATGAATAAATAAAAAGATTAATAGATAAGTGAATAAAAGAGAGAAACATTAATCCGTAGATAAGGAAAGAAATATTATGACTATGAAGTAAGACAATATGATGCTTGATATACACTGAAAATAAAGGGCTCCACCATACAAAAATAACGAGATAATATAATATTACCCGAAGATTAAGAATAAAGATACGAATGCAAGAGTGAAAAAATAAAACACAGAAATAATGAGGTAGTAATATGGTCAGAAGTAAGAAAACAGATCAAATGGAGTTCAGTAGCAAAAATGTAAAAAAGAAAAAAAAGTAGCAGTTCATTAAGACAATCAGTTGTAAATAATACTAGAATTGAATTAAATGAAACGAGTAAGATAAAAAAAAATAATAAAATAACATATAACAAATTAAATCTGAATAAAAGAGCCACGATAAATTGCGTGAGGTATCAAATATACAGAGGTAAAAAGATCTTGATAAAGAAAAGCTAAAGAAATAACGAGGTAATGTGGAAAATTTCTAATAAACGTTAACGTTACAGTAGTAACAGAATATAAAGACAGACGGCGATGAAGATGAAGGAAAACGTAGCCAAGATAAAAAAAAAAAAAAAAAAAAAAAAAAAAAAAAAAAAAAAGGAGAGAAAGGAGAAAGGCGAAGGAGGAGATTCACGTCGTGGTTGGAACGGTAAGGAAGAGGAGGAGGCAGAGAAGGCGTGAATTGAGTGTAAAGTGTGATGACGAAGGAAGGGGGAGATAGAGACGCTAATAAAGCATGAGAACAGTGAGAGATCAGGTGACTTGCCAACGGTAGGGGAGCAGAAGGGGAGAACAACCTGATAATACGTAGAGTAGGTGTGAGAAAGACGATGTGGAGGAAAAGGAAAGGGAAAAGAGAAAGAAGTGAAGGAAAAGAAGGAAAAAGGAGTGGGAAGAGGAGAAAGGGGAGGAGGGAAAGGACCTTGGAATATTGTGAGGAAAAGACGCAAAAAATAAAGGAAATTGAACAAGAACAATGAGAAGAGGTGGAAGAAAATGAGGAAGAGGCGGAGGAGAAAGAGGTACAACTAGGGAAAGGGAGAATCTTTTCGAGTATTACTCATATAGTCGGATCAATTCTTTTTACTCGATCTACCTCTTTATATTAGGGTCTTTGTATTTGTATGTGTCTAAGCCACCATACTTCAGATTTTAGTTTTTGTACAATGTTTAATATGTATGAGGTAATACCATTGGTATTTAGGAAAAAAAGGGTTCAACTTCAGCTCAACAGCACAACATAAGTTCCACACCAACTACACGTTTATCCCTGGTCTGGCACTAACGCAGGCAGGCACTACCTTTTCTCTATTCTACCATCAAAACATCAAAAGATGTTCACATTTACGTCAAAGTTCCACACACATTAACATTTTCAAACCAACAGTGTCCTTTAAACACCTGATTACATAATCCAGCGGGAAGTCATCAGGGCATTCATCCTTCATTCATCCTCAATTATAATTTCAAAGGCAATGAACATCTATATTGCCTCTGAGATTACTAGTGCATGTATACTTTTTTAAAGAATAAATAAGAAATGAATATAAATATAAATAATAGTAATAATAATGGTTGTGTGAATGTGTGTGTGTGTGTGTGTGTGTGTGTGTGTGTGTGTGTGTGTGTGTGTGTGTGTGTGTGTGTGTGTGTGTGTGTGTGTGTGTGCGCGCATGTATACATTTATGCATGTATGTATGTATGTATGTATGTATGTATGTATGTATGTATGTATGTATGTATGTATGTATGTATGTATGTATGTATGTATGTATGTCCGTGACTGCTCAAAAACGAGGGAGTTCGGATAATCGAAACTTGAAAAATTCAATAATGATTATAAGAATAACGAACAAATCTAAACCACAGTGGAAACACTAATCCGTTATCATTATCCCAACAAGTTGGACAAAATAAGATTATACAAACAACTATAACATCAGAATGAATTCAAGTCGGTGGAATTGAAAAATCTAAGACAACGTTTCTTATCGGCTGATGACGTTGTCACCGTAAGGACAATACAACAGCAGTAATGTACAAAAGGCAGCACCGATAAGAGATAAGCAAGTGGAAATGAAAGTAGGGACGCTGACGTCACAGAATAATCAAGGACGAAGACCCAAGTAAATGAAAAGAAATCCTTTGTGAGAACGAATGGGAAACATAGAAAACGGGGAACACGGATCAACGAAAGAAAACAACAAAAGATGAGAGGCACAAGCCCAACAAAGAAAGGGGAGGTAGGACAGTAAAAATAACAGCAACAACAACAAAAGGGAGATAGAGAAAACAAAGAAGAAACAAAAGAACTGGGAAAGACTGTCGTAAAGGCAGAGAGAGAGAAGCAAAGGAAATGCAGAGATACTGAATCATCATACCGGAGGGCCAACTTTCAGCGAAGAGAATTCCTTGGATTAGACAGAACAAAACCTAGATAGCAGCCTATCGGGACCAAAGTTAGAACAAAAGACAACAAATTGTTAACCAAGAATGTCTACAATATGGAAATCGAATTCGGGGAAGAATCGGCCAGAATATTAGAAAGTGCTGCTGGAGTTCTGGCATTTCGATT
>NC_134784.1:9029172-9054172 GCF_046742065.1 Oratosquilla oratoria
TATATATATATAATATATATAATATATATATACTTATATATATATATATATATATATATATGTATATATATATATATATATATATACTGTATATATATGGACATTGTGAATTGCTAGTTACTAGCGATTCATTTCAGGTATTTACAACAACGAAATCCCATCAAGGTCTCGTGCCAGCCTTACCACTGTCCATTAGTTAAGTTCGGGGACTCGGTGAAAATTGGGTAATGAGGGCAGTTAGCAGTTAACCTAGATTCTTCAGAAGTTAGGTAACCCCCAAATTCGAGTTCTTTTGTAGCTCGTATGTAGGAAATCATTTGTACGAATCTCGCTGTTACTAGCGCAGCTGTTTAAGTCACTGTCCACTTGTTACGTATCGTTTAGATTCGAGTCTTCAGCCCGACAGCGTATCAGTTTCCGAATATAATTCCATCGATCTCCTGTTTGTCTCGAACATGTGGACAAAGAATTAGAGTGGAAAAAGTTAACGTGGTTGATAAGATGTAAGTATATATAAATATCTATATAAACATATACGTATATACATGTATACACACCAAGCAATCAGGCCCGACCGTCCCATAACTGTGAACTTGTTTCTCTCTGAACTGGACTCGAAGCGTTACCGCTTCGCCGTTCAGATCATCTGGGCCTGATTGTTTGAACTATATCGCTGGTACTAGCAATTTGTTTTATGATATATACATATGTACATACCTAATCATATGCACGTATAAATACGTACTTATATGCATATATACATATACACATATATACATGTATACATATGTTTATATATATATTATATATATGTATATATATATGTATATATATATATGTATATATATATATATATATATATATATATATATATATGTATATATACACACACATTTATAAGGGAAGAAGAACTGAGGATAGCATGATCTGTAAGATTCCCTGTAGTGAATGTACTGCATCCCATTAATATGACACAGCACGAGGAATCGAAAAGAGAATGTATGTACGACATTCGTTTCCAAAGAACATCTAACTCATTAGTGTTGCATGCTAACCATAACGGCCACATTGGGCTATCGTAGGGATATGCACACTGCCACGTGGAGTATGGCGAGGATGCTCATGGAAGTGGCCCCCGTAAACATGGCGGAAACCGTCCAGCAATGGGAGATGCACATCACAGCCCTGATTGGTCATTCAAGGAGCGCGGACGGACCAATCAGCGAACAACGTTCCGAGCCGACCTGCCACATGAAACCACATGAACCACCCGATAAATGTATTTGCGATTCGTTTCATTCTCAGTGAGAGAGAATGTTGAAACGCAAGAGAGTAAAGTACATCGGATCCATCGTTTATTTTTTTCCTAGACCACGCTTTCCAACTATTTATATTTTCTCATGTAATATAGGCTGGTGGTACGAGACAATGAAAAGAGTAGAAAAGGCAATGCAAGCTAAGCAGGTGTATCTACAAGTGAAGATTCATTCAGGGATATTTCTTAGAATAAGACCTTCCAAAATGCGCACCGAAACAGCTACTGAGTAAGGACAAACAACTCAGACTTTAATTGACAGGAGCAGTAAAATACGTAGCAACAACTAAACTACAATTGTAGGAAAAATGATGGAAACTATCTTCAGAGATGCTATCGAACATCACTTAGAAATTAACTGTTGATAACTAATAGCCAGCATGGTTTCAGACGGAAACGTTCTTGCGTGACTAACTTAATCAGATTCTACAACACAGTTATCTCGAATTATGACAAAATAAACAATATAGATTTGATATATCTAGACTTTCCAAAAGCTTTTGATACCGTCCCCCACGAAAGACTACTTACTAAATTAGATTCACACGGAATAAGTGGTAGCCTATTAAGTTGGACTAATAATTGGTTGAATGATCGAAAACAGAGAGTTGTTTTAAATGGAAAAACTTCTGGATGGAAAAATGTTACGAGTGGAGTTCCTCAGGGTTCCGTTCTTGGGCCACTTCTATTCATAGTATATATAAATTATATAGACCACGGACTAAAATCTATTGTTTCCAAATTTGTTGATGATACAAAAATGTGCGGAATGGCAAATGATCACTTAAACCAATTAGATATTCAAGAAGATTTAGATAAATTACAGCAATGGTCTGAAAAGTGACTAATGAAATTTAACACAAGTAAATGCAAGGTAATGCACATAGGTAAAAATAACAGTAAGTACAATTACAAGTTATTTGGAAGTTCGTTAACAAAAGAGGATAGTGAGAAGGATCTCGGCGTAATTATCAGTAACGATCTCAAATCATCTTAACAGTGTATTTCAGCCTCTGAGAAAGCAATTAAGATTCTAGGACTGATTGCGCGATCTTTTGACTTCAAAAGTCTATCACTCGCAAGCTATATAAATTGTTAGTTCGTCCACATTTGGAATATGCTGTTTCCGTATGGTCACCAAATCTCATTAAAGACATTGATAGATTGGAAAAAGTACAACGGGGAGCCACAAAACTCATTCCAAATATAAAAAATACGAAAATCAACTAAAACAAGACAAGAAGCAATGGTCTCAAACTGGAAACAGATTTCATTCGGAAGTGGGCAGAAACAACTTCGCCAACCGTGTAGTTAATGAATGGAATAAACTACCTGCAGAGGCAGTGCAATGTAGTTCAGTTCGAAGCTTTAAGAATTATTTAGATAAGCACCTAAGAAAGATGCTGTAATGACTATTATTTATTTTACATTATTTGTTTTTCTTTTATCATTTGTCTGTTTGTTTATTATTATTTGCTTGATTCTTATTTATTATTAGCTATATGTCAATTTGTTATTATCTACTATTTACCTGTTTGTTTGTTATTTAACTATACCTATGATTTATTTATGTATTTTACTTATTTACATTATAGTTTTTTATTTATTCATTTCTTTATTTATTTATCTATTTATCATTATTATGATTCTTTCGCATGCTCCGCATTTGTAATCCTTTGTAATCTTTTGTACTCTAACAACTGATGAACAATTTAAAATCCATGTGCCTTCTCAGCTAAACGACGTCAAGATACAATGACGTCGTTAGAAATCAAGTCTGAATCTCCGGCTAGGATTCAACGACTCTCTGGTAAAGAATAACCGATGGTTTAAAAGAGAGGCTTACAAAGGTATCCAGTAGAGGGTAATTGCGTACTACAAGGCTCTAGCCGAGGGGGAAGAATGTTGTCTACTAAAAAGATTTCGATAGGAGCTGGAGAGGCTGCGAAAACACTCCTAATTCGTAAACCCACGAGTAGACAGGGCGGTGGGATAGTAATAACGAAGATTAAATGCTAGAGCTGCTAAACGACGGAGGCGGAAACAGGTTACGCCAATAGTGAGGCCAACACATTAAGGAGAAAAAAGAAAGAAAGAGAATTTCATCAAGTTAGGGCAGAGGAGAAAAAATACTCAAACTTCTCGAGGAAACCCTATGAAGGCCAAATATGAGGTGCGTTCCTAAACAGTCCGACGCGCCTATTAGACCACATCACCTCGGGAAGAGGAAACGTCAAACGAAGCCGATATCTGCAGCGATAAGGTTGTCGTTACGAAGAAAATGACCATTTATGACGGAAAGTCCTTCCCCAATACGGATGTGCAAGGGGCAATGGAAACTGTAGTACAAGTGTTCGTGTGAGTAATTAACAGTTACAGTATTTACCAGATAAGAGGGGAAATTAGCTTTTGAGTTTTACATTATTGTGTCTCTTTTACTTTCATCGGACAAGAATCCAAAAAGCATTACGTATTTTGGTGGGAAAAAATACAGCTTTTATCCCTAGGGACTGTCGCACCGAAATTCAGTCGTATCTATATATGTAGATATATGTATACATACATACATATACTGTATATATATATATATATATATATATATATATATATACATACGTACTTTTATACATATACACATATATGCATGTATACAAGATATAAAAAATGCTGAGTAACTTGGTAAGTAAGGAATTCACTAAAGTCACTAAAATACTGATTGCATAAAACCTACAGTCAATAACCTCTACATGGTTGGGCATTCCCTTCATCATGGAAACTTCCCTCGGTACTGTCATGGCAATCCTCTTCATGGAGACATTATGGGTAGATAACCCTATACGTATCATGGGAAAGGAAACCTCTTGGTTTGGTAGACAACAGGCTAATTAGTGTCAGAGAATATTTACACAGAGCCTTCGTGTTCTCAGTTGTGTTTTTTTTTTAATAGAAAATCAAGAGTACTACAGGCTATATAAGCACCTATATCCAATACTGATGATTCTTGTACGAAACTTTGAAGGAGAAAGTCTTTTTTAAAATACCCATTGAGATAAACACTAAATAAAGACAAACAGTTCAGCGACAGCGCCCGAACTTACCCAAGGAATGCGACATTTTGACTGAAAAATATCGACAGGTGTTGGAAGACAGTGTTGAGCTTATGTTAAAGTTAATGCTCTTATGCCTCGTACCCAAGTCTTTCACCAAACCACGCAACTCTCCCACGATCTAGCTGATATAATGTCAGGAGACAGACTCCTCCGTTTCAATGCTTCCACATCTAAATCCTCTATCGATTTTGAATTTGTCTTACTTTCCATTGAATAATTCACCGATTGTCTTCTTAGGCTAGTACCCAGCTCCAATTTCTTATATTATCTGGCACTAAAATTCAGTCCTCACATTTTGTATCTACCTACACTCCTTTTAGTCTCTTACTCTTAATTTAATCTTTTCGTCATTTGCAAACATACCTCCCATCGTGTCATTTGCGTAGATAAGGAACATTGCAGAACCTAGCACTGATCCTTGTGGGACTCCGCTTCTCACTGCCCTCCATCCTGACATCTTATATTTCACTGCTGTTCTCATGTATCCCTTTGCAAAAATTTTCATCCTTCTATTCTTTTCAATTTCCATGTAGTCGACTGTGGAGGACTTTTTGGAAGACCTTCTCCCAAATTTAATTATTCACAATGCACCCTCCACTCCCTCTTTGCCAGTACATCAATCACTGTCGACTAAAAACTTACAAGTTTTGACGCGCATGATTTTCCGGCTCTGAGGCTATATTGATTGTCCATCAAAATAATTATCTCTTCCAGGTTTCTCTCCTGCCCGCCTTTCATGATTCCCTCACATGATTTTATCAGGCGCTGGTCAAGGATACCGGTCTATAATTCACTGGTGCCTTTTTTTACTTCCCCCTTTAAGGAATTATTTGCTTTCATCCAATCATCCGGCACTACACATATAGACTGAACCTTGTCTGTAAGCTCTTCCTTGCATTCTTTTATTTTTCAGTTTGAGATCCCATCTGGCCGAGATGCCTTCCTCTAATTCAAAGATTCCAAGAGTTTTAACACTTCAACGTTTGCGTTCCCTAACCTTTTATTATTTCCCACAGTCCCCTAAAAAAAAAAAAAAAATATATATATATATATATATATATATATATATATATATATATACTGTACATATATATATATATATATATATATATATATATATAGAGAGAGAGAGAGAGAGAGAGAGAGAGAGCGAGAGAGAGAGAGAGAGAGAGAGAGAGAGAGAGAGAGAGAGAGAGAGAGAGAGAGAGAGAGAGAGAGAGAGAGAAAATAGTCAAAAAGAAAATATAATTTTTCATTCAACATTTTACTCCGAGCAGATGCTTCTTCAAAAACTTCAACACCACTATTAGCTTGGAAATTACTTCCCTGTGCTTCAATGTTCCATTGATAAACCTAATCACCCTTGCATTGATCAAAGACACACTTTTCAAAGATCCTTTTATTCTATTTTTGAGTTCTTGTTCATTTACTCTTAGTTTGTACTCTTCCTCTCAGTTTCGGCAGTAAACGTGAATTCCTCCCGACTGGCTTCTTCTAAGAATTTTGTCGAAACCGAAAAATCAGTCTTCTTAAAACTGGGTCTGCCTTGTTCATTCCTTTGCTACGTTATCTCATCTTTCAGCTGAAACTCAAAGGGTTAGGTTTACCTATACTTTCCTATTTTATATTTCCTATATTCCCAATATTTTTCAAGGATATTCTAGGGAGCCAATAATGTCTAGTTCCTTTTGTGTGTGTATGTGTGTGTGTGTGTGTGTGTGTGTGTGTGTGTGTGTGTGTGTGTGTGTGTGTGTGTGTGTGTGTGTGTGTGTGTGTGTGTGTGTGTGTGTGTGTACTTGCGTGCGAAAGGGCGAAAAATAGAGAGAAAAGGAGAGAGAGAGAGAGACAGACAGAGAGAGAGAGAGAGAGAGAGAGAGAGAGAGAGAGAGAGAGAGAGAGAGAGAGAGAGAGAGAGAGAGAGAGAGGAGAGAGAGAGAGAGAGGTTGCTTGTTATCATAATACAAACAATTATGAATATTTAATTGGTGATAACCACAGGGCATTCAAAATTATCAAAAAATTGTGATATGTAAAACTGAAAGATAAATGAGAGATGAGAAAGTATCAATATTACTTTTTTTTCAATTAAAGATATGGTGATATATTACTCAGAATAAGAGATAAGAGACTAGCAAGTTGCAACTAAATACTGTACATACGAAACAACTATAGTAATGAGCCAGCAGTGGAAATCTTAATGAAGACACACTTAAAGCAAGAGAATTAGCAAACTGAATTCAGAGAGAGAATTAGCTTTTGGCCAGTACTGTATCTAAAACAATTTTGAAATAATATAATGTTTATTCATATGTGACTGCATTTGTTCAAAAAGAAGTAAAACTTCTGACCAGATACAACTCTCGTTTTAATTTTTCTGAAAAAAAACGAGAGTAGCGTCTGAATCTAGGTATACTCATATTGAGGTAATAGTATTACGCAGTTGGTGATGCAGCTCCACCTAAAACTTCAGGTGTATGTACACGTGTGTGTGTGTGTGTGTGTGTGTGTGTGTGTGTGTGTGTGTGTGTGTGTGTGTGTGTGTGTGTGTGTGTGTGTGTGTGTGTGTGTGTGTGTGTGTGTGTGTGTGTGTGTGTGTGTGTGTGTGAGAGAGAGAGAGAGAGAGAGAGAGAGAGAGAGAGAGAGAGAGAGTGAGTGAGTGAGTGAGTGAGTGAGTGAGAGATAGAGAGAGAGAGAGAGAGAGAGAGAGAGAGAGAGAGAGAGAGAGAGAGAGAGAGAGAGAGAGAGAGAGAGAGAGAGAGAGAGAGAGAGAGAGAGAGCATGAGCATGTGCATGTACGAGCGTGTGTGTGTGTAAACAAGACAAAAGACAAATTGGTAAAATGGCAGATAGAGAGAGACAGACAAAATAATAATAATTCCCAGCGAGCCATTCAATGCGAGATAGAATGCAATCCGACACGAAGCACCACCCAAAGTGAAACTCAAACTTGATCGATCTCAAAAGTTAGACCGGGTATTCAATCCCATGACCACCTAAATGACAAACCATCTGAATTGATGACCAGGTGAAGGAACAATGACCATCTGGGTCAATGACCACCTGCAGGGCCAACCACTTAAACCAACTTTTAATGACCCAACTCTTTCACATTTGAGGCAAATAAGTAATTAAGCGGGAATTGGAGAAAAGGTATGAACGAGATGGAGTGAGGAAACACTGGAAATATGTAGCCTAAACAAAAACATTATATTTGTAATTCCAGATTTAGTAGCCATGTAGTGAGCGCTGAAACTCTCAGTTGTTTAAAGAAACGGTTAGACAACTTTATGGATGGGGATGACAGGTGGTAATGAACATGGAACTGCCTAGTGTAGGCCTCATGGTCTCTTGCAGTCTCCTTCATTCTTATGTTCTTATGTTCTTATTTGCACAGTCTAGATTCCAGACACGGTGAAACAGAAGGAAAACAGACAAAGAAACGAAAGAACATAGAGAAAAGAAAAGAAAAAACAGCTTGGAGTACAAACAAATTGGAAGACTTAAACTGACAAACAAACAAACAAACACGGGATAAGAGTCCTGAGGTACACACTCTGGCGGGCAGAAATCCAGACAGTCTAAAGGCGGACAAAGACAGTCAAACTTGAGGGACTGCAAGACCAACCAACAGACAGACTAACCGGGGGAAGGAGTGGAAGCGGTGAGGTGTTGAGAGATGAAGGTTGTTGTTTTATTAAGCAAACAGGGACGCGAGCCCGGACGCGTCAAATTAGACCCTGCAAACTTGTAGGCAGGCCACCGCGGATGGCCCGGTCCTCCGTGCCGATAACAGGGTCCCCAGTTTGCCAGTTTGGACCCACAATATGAACCGAGGTCCCGCGCAGCAAACTTGGGCTTCCAGCAAACTATCCAGGGCCTCACTTCAACCTGGGGCCCATAACATAAGTTTGGGTCTCGTAGAGCAAACTTAGATCTATATGATCTATACTATCAAGGTCCCAGTGACGTGCAACTGGGCCCCACATAGTAACCTTAAACTCAAGTCCTGGGAAGAGGACTTCAGCTCAGTCATCCACAAGGAGGACAATATATTGCACACCACTTGCCTCCCCTTACACCTTCAGTCCAGTAGCATGGGGGACCCCTGTATCACACTTGGTCCCCCCGCCGTACCTTCCAAACATTACACAGCCCTTAGGGTCACAGCAGTCCCCACCCCCGCTACTTGGGGCCCCTTCGTGCGAACCATAGACCCTCATTCAGGGGCCTTTTCTTCACCATTTAGGGTCCCTACCTATTGCTCCCTTTGGGTTACGTGTCATTACAACCTCGCTGACCACATCTTGGTGGGCCTTTGCCCGCCAGCGGGTGTAGCGGGTAGTTTCTAACTGCCTAATTATACTCCTTGCAACTTGTGCAACCCATTCAGCCTCCAGGTCGCTTACACTTGACCTATACCTCTTGTTCTGCCCCCTTTTGCCGCTCATATACATATCCTAATTTATTCATGTAGTCCTAATTTTCTTCCACTCTTCCAACCCTAATTTCCATTCTTTTACTTGTTAGCCCATGAACTATTACGTACTTAACCTATAAAGTTTATAACTTTATTGTATAAACATACCCTTATTATGTTTCAGCGTTAATTTTCCCCTTGATTCACATATAAGACCTAATTCTAATTTGTTTCCTCAATCCTGTACGAATCTTTGTTTTATTTCTAATTCATTTCCACAAAAAATATTTATACTACGCTTAAAGATTTCCAGTCAAACTTTTGCCCCTACATAAGTATTGCTTTACATCTATTTTTCTATATTCTGTTCCTATAGCCCTATATAATGTCTTTCACAACCCAACCAAACTCCTACTTCGATCTCAATTTCGTCGTACCTACAGTATATACCATTTTACTCATCTTCGTCTTTATTTAGATCCCTAAGCACTGTATCTTAATTCTGTACATTTAACATACATTTCCCTACTCTCCTAATTACAACATCAAGCCGCACCCTAAAGTTAGCAAGCGCCTTAGTTTCTTGTCGTCTTTGGTATTAGACTCTCCGTTGATTCTAACTTCCACCATGCGATTTCATTGGAAACCCTTGTGGATGTCGAAAGATTACATCCAGCTCGAAAACCCTTTGGTGATCCATACTCGAGTCATATTCATTTTTGCTGCCACAAGGTGATAACACTCAGCTAAGGAAAGCCTCGACAGATATGTTTGTACATACTTCAGGGGACAATGAAACCCTCTTTATCGATTATATCATAAACTATATCGAAAGACAGATACAGGCAGATGTCCCACTCAGAACCCTGTCACTTTCTATAGGAGCTTAAACCAGGCCGCGATCTTTGCTTTTGTGCTATGTCTTCGGAGTTTCAGGACACGTGGGAGCGATGGCCTTATTAAACATCCGAAAGTTATCAACGCATTCTAACTCCTTCGGTGGTACCCCCGCATCGGTAGCAAAGGGAGTTGTTGCATCCACCTCGATAAACTAACTAAACCTTTCCATACCAAGTGGCGTTTTTCCATATTCTCTTCTGGCTACTACCTATTTCATCTGCATCTCCAGCACCTTCACGGCAGCAGCAAATGAGATATACCCTTTGTCTCGATGAACCTAAGGTCAACTCATTTCACACCGACGTACTTCATATATTTTGTTGTTCCTGAGTACGTGCTGTGATATCTATATAGCTGAGGGACAAGCCACGGCCTCAACGGTTCTTTTTTGACGGGCTGAGCCCGCCTCTGGATAGAGATTGACCCTTAAACTACACAAAAATCATCTCATTCTTAGCCAGAGCAAACGCAACAAAATACGTCACCATATTGAGATGAATGAAGGAACTACAATATTGCCCCTTCCTGCTTTCCCTATATTAGCGCATTCCGTTCTTCCCCCGTGGCAAGACAAATGATTTACGCCAGGAGGACCTTATCTACACCCAAATCTGTCGCCTCAAACCCCCTGTGAAAACAGACTGCCAGGGCAGGCTAAAGTCATCACGACTTGTGTGGAGTGTGACTGAGACCAATGTACCAGAGGCGAATATGATCGCCTTTATGTTACCTTTCTAGAACCTAGAGACTTTATTCAGTAGGAAGCGACACCTTCTAGAGCCTAGACCAGTACTTCTTAACCTTTTTCAGTGCCCTTAGTACGCCTTGATATCTCAGAAAAATTTCTCGTGCCCCCAATCAAATACAAATACAATGCAAACATATGTAAAGGATTCGTGATATAAGCCTTGCTTTGCTTTCTCATA
Source organism: Oratosquilla oratoria (assembly GCF_046742065.1). Classification (NCBI taxonomy): domain Eukaryota; kingdom Metazoa; phylum Arthropoda; class Malacostraca; order Stomatopoda; family Squillidae; genus Oratosquilla; species Oratosquilla oratoria. The sequence continues at coordinate 9,039,841 of NC_134784.1, forward strand.
GTAAACATACAGTACCATTGCACTGGCTATCATGTCTCGTACCCCCAATCAAATACAAATACAATGCAAACATATGTAAAGGATTAGTTAAACAATCCTTGTTTTGCTTTCTCATGGTAAATATACAGTACCATGCACTGGCTATCATGTCTCGTACCCCCAATCAAATACAAATACAATGCAAACATATGTAAAGGATTAGTTAAACAATCCTTGCTTTGCTTTCTCATAGTAAACATACAGTACCATTGCACTGGCTATCATGTCTCGTACCCCCAATCAAATACAAATACAATGCAAACATATGTAAAGGATTAGTTAAACAATCCTTGTTTTGCTTTCTCATGGTAAATATACAGTACCATGCACTGGCTATCATGTCTCTGTACCCCCAATAAAAAAATACAATGCAAACATATGTAAAGGATTAGTTATATAATCCTTGCTTTGCTTTCTCATGGTAAATATACAGTACCATGAACTGCCTCTGTACCCCCAATTAAATACAAATACAATGCAAACATATGTAAAGGATTAGTTAAACAATCCTTGCTTTGCTTTCTCATAGTAAACATACAGTACCATTGCACTGGCTATCATGTCTCGTACCCCCAATCAAATACAAATACAATGCAAACATATGTAAAGGATTATTTAAACAATCCTTGTTTTGCTTTCTCATGGTAAATATACAGTACCATGCACTGGCTATCATGTCTCGCACCCCCAATCAAATACAAATACAATGCAAACATATGTAAAGGATTAGTTAAACAATCCTTGTTTTGCTTTCTCATGGTAAATATACGTACAGTACCATGAACTGGCTATCATGCCTCTGTACCCCCAATCAAATACAAATACAATGCAAACATATGTAAAGGATTAGTTAAACAATCCTTGGTTTGCTTTCTCATGGTAAATATAGAGTATCATGCACTGGCTGTCATGTCTCGTATCCCCAATCAAATACAAATACAATGCAAACATATGTAAAGGATTCGTGATATAAGCCTTGCTTTGCTTTCTCATAGTAAACATACAGTACCATGTTGCACTGGCTATCATGTCTCGTACCCCCAATCAAATACAAATACAATGCAAACATATGTAAAGGATTCGTGATATAAGCCTTGCTTTGCTTTCTCATAGTAAACATACAGTACCATTGCACTGGCTATCATGTCTCGTACCCCCAATCAAATACAAATACAATGCAAACATATGTAAAGGATTAGTTAAACAATCCTTGTTTTGCTTTCTCATGGTAAATATACAGTACCATGCACTGGCTATCATGTCTCTGTACCCCCAATAAAAAAATACAATGCAAACATATGTAAAGGATTAGTTATACAATCCTTGATTTGCTTTCTCATGGTAAATATACAGTACCATGCACTGGCTATCATGTCTCGTACCCCCAATCAAATACAAATACAATGCAAACATATGTAAAGGATTAGTTAAACAATCCTTGTTTTGCTTTCTCATGGTAAATATACAGTACCATGCACTGGCTATCATGTCTCGTACCCCCAATCAAATACAAATACAATGCAAACATATGTAAAGGATTCGTGATATAAACCTTGCTTTGCTTTCTCATGCACTGGCTATCATGTCTCGTACCCCCAATCAAATACAAATACAATGCAAACATATGTAAAGGATTAGTTAAACAATCCTTGTTTTGCTTTCTCATGGTAAATATACAGTACCATGCACTGGCTATCATGTCTCGTACCCCCAATCAAATACAAATACAATGCAAACATATGTAAAGGATTAATTAAACAATCCTTGTTTTGCTTTCTCATGGTAAATATACAGTACCATGCACTGGCTATCATGTCTCGTACCCCCAATCAAATACAAATACAATGCAAACATATGTAAAGGATTAGTTAAACAATCCTTGTTTTGCTTTCTCATGGTAAATATAGAGTACCATGCACTGGCTATCATGTCTCGTACCCCCAATCAAATACAAATACAATGCAAACATATGTAAAGGATTCGTGATATAAGCCTTGCTTTGCTTTCTCATGCACTGGCTATCATGTCTCGTACCCCCAATCAAATACAAATACAATGCAAACATATGTAAAGGATTAGTTAAACAATCCTTGTTTTGCTTTCTCATGGTAAATATAGAGTATCATGCACTGGCTGTCATGTCTCTCACCCCCAGGTTCAAAGTTTCGTGTCTCGGGTTAAGAAGCACTGGAGACTGGAGACTTCAATTACGAGCGACTCCTCGCTGTTGAAGCGACAACACCATCGCCTTCACTTTTAACACCCCGGCGTCATGCGACCACACTCCGACTGTGCGCACTTGGGGCGGGGGGCATATACGCAGACACAGGTCCCATGTACGTACACACAGGTAAAAGCATGCGTAAACACAAGCACAAACTGATATGCAGGTAAGCACACGCATACACAAACACTCGTACATAAGGATACGCTAACTCGCTCCTTTACTTCCTCCTCCTCCACTCCACTCCCTCCCTCCCTCTCTCGCTCACTCCCATTCTCTCATTTTCTATCACTAGTATTTTCTCACTCTCACAAACATATACTCGTGCGTGCGCACGTGAACACACACGCATACACACACACATACACACACACACACACACACACACACACACACACACACACACACACACACACACACACACACACACACACACACACACACATATACACACGCAAACACAAACACAAACACAATTTTTCTAACTCTCTCCCTCTCTCTCTCTCTCTCTCTCTCTCTCTCTCTCTCTCTCTCTCTCTCTCTCTCTCTCTCTCTCTCTCTCTCTCTCTTCCACTTTTATATTTGTCTCCCTCTGAAATGCATACTAATAAACATCCTGTTCCAAATAACATAGAGATATATCGCAGCGAATAATCCTGGAATTTAAAGGACATTTTAATGACCCTCCCTGCTGAAGGGGGGGGGGTGTCATAATTCATAAATATCCCATAAGCGAATGGCGTCCCGCGGATCAACCGTTCGAATCGCAGAGTGCCCAATCAAAAGCTCCTCTCGCCCAATATTCATTCAACTTTAAATCAGCAACTTTAATCATAGTTTTCTCGGATGGTCGACTATTTCATTCACTGAAGTTCAGACTTGAAGACTGGTGGCGATAAGCCTACGTTTTGGTTCAAGGGAATCCTTTTTGTTATTTCTGATAAAAGTCCTTGTCCATTTAGCCTCCACTGAAATCATCTACTGCCTTTTTTTTTTAATACGTGCGTGAATACATAAATGATAATTGTACACTTACTCTTGCATGCGTGCACACCCATGCAAAACATAGACAAACACACTCACATGCGCACACACACACATACTCACATGCGCACACACACACACACACACACACACACACACACACACACACACACACACACACACACACACACACACACACACATACACAAATATACACACACATACACACACACACACACACACACACACACACACACACACACACACACACACACACACACACACACACACACACACGCACACATACACACATATACACACACATACACACGCACACACACGCACACACACACGCACACAGACACACACACACACACGTATATACACATACAAGAGAATTACAGGGGGACATGAAGAGAATCTCAAAAAGAACTGGTCTAAAAGAGACCTTAAAGAATAAAAAAAACTTTCCAGACAAAATGTGGATGTCTGGAACAAACTGGACGAAACAATAGTGTGTGCAAAAACTATACATGAATTGAAGAGCAAACTAGTCACTGTAAGATACAAAGACGGGACACCACGAGCGTAGCTCCCCTTGCCGTAAGATACAACTAGGTACATAAAAACATACACACACACATGCATACACATACGCACACACACACACGCACAAACACACGCACACACACAAACACACACACATACACGCGCGAGCACGCACGCACTACAGATATACATGTGCTCAGTTTAAACGTATACATACGTATATATACGATTGTGCATTAAGTCTGTAAAATAGATAAAGTCATGTATATCATCACAATCATATTACATGGCCATCTATTTGTCTTATCTGATTATGTGTAGGTGACATTTGCTCACATGATACTGTACTTCTTGGCCATTGAACTAATGCATTTAAGAGATTTTGTCTCTTATAAGATCTGTCCCATTAGCAAAGCAGAGTCCCACACGCCACAAACATCAGTGATTGTTCTCTGTCTACACTCTGGTCGTCCTCTCTCATTTCCACTACTGAGTCTACTACAGTGGTTCTTAACCCCTGGGTCGCGACCCAAATTTGGGTCGCCAAGCCATTTTATTGGGTCGCTAAGGGTTTGCAGAAAATAATTATTTTCCCACTACAAATATATTATAATTATATACTGTAATAATTAAAATACATGATGCCTAGTTTTAGGATTCTAAGCAGACCATGATTAGATAAAAACTCCAAAGCAGAAAATTTATTTGAAGTGTTTTGAAATTTCAATGTATATCTATGTAGGCTTGGGTCGCGATGCTTGATTTGTGCAAAATTTTGGGTCGCTGCCAAAAAAGGTTAAGAACCACTGGTCTACAATCATCTGTTCGCATCGTTAATAAAATGGGAACTCCATTCAGTAATCTAACATGGTGAGCTGTCGTTGGGGAATGTAAAACTGTCCTATTGTACAGATTAATTCTATTTTACGGCATCTAATCATCTATTTTTGAAAACATGGTGGCCAATCACAGGATGAGACTGGAGAAATGGATGGGGCAAGTCTGACATTATCTGAATGGATAGACAAGTGGTCACAATATTTCACTACACGCAGATGCCATCAAACTACGTTCTATCAAGCATATATATCAACAGACCACAAACAACGAAGTTCCTAAGTAGAGGATCGCATGCAATACAATTTGGTCATTTATACTGAAGAACAGGTTTGACAAAGTGTAATGTCCTAAAATTAATTATGAATTCCAAATTATGATATATTATATTAGATTGTATTATAAGTATTGCATATATATGTATATGTATCTACTATAATAAAGTAGCAGCCTCTGTCTGTCTGTTTGTTCACGAATTCCCTCCAAAACCATATATATTGACCATAACCCAGGCTACTTGGATAAGTATATTTCATTTCCAAGGGGCGTCTCCCTCCTCAATTTTGTTTTGTTTTTTTCTTACTTTCTAAACATTCTATTTTTGTTACCTTTTTCATTGAGTTATATTGATACGTGTAGCTTTTCTCCACAAATTCTATCAAAATTAAAATGATCATCATTTGCCCGCAGCAACGCGCAGGTAATTTGGCAAGTATATACATACATACATGTGTGTGTGTGTGTGTGTGTGTGTGTGTGTGTGTGTGTGTGTGTGTGTGTGTGTGTGTGTGTGTGTGTGTGTGTGTGTGTGTACATATGTACAGTATATATGTATATATATATATATATATATATATATACACATATATATATGTATTTATATATAATATGTATATTCGGTTTTATTTACACCCCTACACCCTTTTCGATGAATCCTCCACCCACTCAACTCCCTTTCCTCTTGCAGTTTGCCAGGTTACTTTACTCAACTGAGAGGATCTGGCAACGGTTAATCAGGTTAGCTACCGGCTATTAGTCAACTACTCACCTACAGTGCCTCCGTAAATTGAGTCATCACATCCAGGCAGAGGGTGATGGTTTTTTTTTTTTTTTTTTTTTTTTCAACCTCCATCGGATTGCCTCGGAATCCCAACGATGATGGCAAGGGTGCCCAACTTAGGTTAAATTATACCGAGGGGACTCATCTGTTTTTCTTTTTTCTGTCAGATAATGGAGGACAAAGAGTAAAAATTCTAGACAAAGCGTAAAAAGTCTAGACAAAGCGTAAAGAAAAAGACAAGAGCATTTGGTGTCTAAGCGTTTTTAATTATGGTGTCCTAGTTTTCACGAACTGATGCGTCACTGAATAGGTTTCGGGGAATGCAACTTTCTGCATTTCATATCCTAGAATACAAAAATGAGAACGCATATCAAACGGTGTCAATTATGCATATAACTTCATTTCCAAAACAAATTACACCAGGGAATAACTTGTTAGTTTAACTATATGAATTTTCCTCCAAACATCACTTTCGAATATTAGATAGCTAGAATGTACATTAGGAAACATAATTTATGAGTGGTCATGTTTAAGTATGAAGGATAGTTGGATAATGGGTACACATAAGGTTGAATATATATATATATATATATATATATATATATATACATATACATATATATATATACATATACATATATATATATACATATATTTATATATATATATATATATATTTATATATATCTGTATAGATATATATATATACATATATATATACATATATATATATATATATATATATATATAATTTGACAGCAGCATAACTATCTCATTCGTTTCTGTGACACTCCGTGAGTTGCGAAAAAAAAAGTTTATCTCGTTCCAGGAGTATATGCAATACGGATTCACACCAAGAATTAAATTATGAAACGAGCTTCTTGGAGCTCCCTGAAGTACTCTTCAATTCATTAAAGTTTTTGTTTATATTTGCTCTCTATACACATTATTTCATCGTTGAAATATTTTCTAAACTTGAATTATTTCCACTTGAGAGGTTATGACGTATTTTGTAATTTCTTAGTGTCTGTTCGGCGTTTACTAAGGAGTATTTTTTACAACTTCTTTTAGGATATCACACATATGCGCACACACACACACACACACACACACACGGCTTGGTGGCGGATTGGTAAAGCACTGGCCTCACAAGCCAGAGAACCGGGGTTCGATTACCCGGCCGGGGGGAGATAAGTTGAGTTTGTCTCCTTTCACGTGTAACCCCTGTTCACCTAGCAGTGAGTAGGTACGGGACGTTAGTCAAGGAGTTGTGACCTTGCTGTCCCGGTGTGTGGTGTGTGAGTGGTCTCAGACCTACCCAGAGATCGGCAAATAATGAGCTCTGAGCTCACTGCCGTAGGGTGGTGTCTGGCTGTCTCGACAGAGACTGCAGCAGATCCGAGCAGATCCGAGGTGAATACACACACACACACACACACACATACACACACACACACACACACACACACACACACACACACACACACACACACACACACACAAACACACACATAGAAAGAGAGAGAGAGAGAGAGAGAGAGAGAGAGAGAGAGAGAGAGAGAGAGAGAGAGAGAGATGAGGAAGACGAGGAGGGAAGGGGTAGGTAGAGAGGAGGGTTTTGGGAGGTGGGGGGGGGGGCGTCGTCCACTTCGCTTTCGTCTTTGTCCTCCTGAAATGAGATTTTCGAGTCTGACTGTCCTTCTGTTCACCACTCGTGGACTTTAAATTGCCTAGAATGCTGCAGACTTCACCTCATCGCAATAAAATCCTCTGGCGTCTGCAAAAACTCTCACTAACGTTATGCAACAAGACATTGTGCACATGGCGGAAAAATGACTGGGTCGGGTCTAGCTACTTTCAGACGATTTTAATCCGCTGAAAATATTGTAAAGTTTGTACGAATAGAAAGAAAGTGTGAAGCTTCCACCCTCGAATCTTTAACTTCTTTAATCTTATCACTTGTTTATATTTTTGCTCAGGCTGATTTCAGGTCTTTTTATTAATTTGAATAGCAGAACATCGTGGAACGGGAACTAAGGACCTCTTCTCGATTCCCTCCTTCCCATTGTGGTCAACTCGGAGGCACCCAAAAAAATGGAAAAAAAAGAAAGAAGAAAGAGAGAAAGATAGGAAGAAAGAAAGAAAAGAAAGAAGAAAGAGAGAAAGATAGGAAGAAAGAAAAGAAAGAAAGAAGAAAGAGAGAAAGATAGGAAGAAAGAAAAGAAAGAAAAGAAAGAAGAAAGAGAGAAAGATAGGAAGAAAGAAAAGAAAGAAAGAAGAAAGATAGGAAGAAAGAAAAGAAAGAAAGAAAAGTTCGAATTAATTCGTCACAGACAGGATCTTACCGTCCAGGTCCTTCTTCCTGTTGTGGTCAGACCAAAGGTACAAAGGACGAGATGTTATATCCTAACTCATCGTTCTCCGTAACTTTTTCCTCGTCCATTACAGTTCCCACGCCAGCCTCACCAACAATGTTGTCAGCAAATGTTGGGACCATTACTGTCAATCTTTTCGACACGTGGTGTCAACGCTGTGGGTAAAAACCCAGACAGGTATATGAACACTACATGGATACACGTATTGCTCCTGTAACCTTTTACTCTTTTACATATGCAAGGGATTCGATGTAACACTAATGGAATCTTACTGGGTACAGGCTGTCGGTATTACCGTTCATCATTCGGACAAGTGAACGCAAATGGGAAGGGAAATCTTGCGCGTTCTCTCTCTCTCTCTCTCTCTCTCTCTCTATTTTTTTTTTTTTTTTTTTTTTTTTTTAAAACACGTGAACATAGTGTCGTCAGGTCCTGGGGAATTCGACCTTCAAGAATCTCATTTTAGTTAAGAACAGACAACTTTCTTCAACCAGGAGATGTTTTTACCTCTCAAGGTCTTAAAGTTTCTTTCTTAATCATTTTAGGATTTCTGAGATGTAATACCAGACGATTTCAATCAACTGTGAGAAATATCTACTCTTCAAAGGAATCCTTACTCTTAACTGCATTCAAAAGAACCTGGATCTCCAGGATTCAGTTAAACAATATGAAGTTTAATCTGAGATGCTTCCTCGACTCAATCATGTTGCACCAGATGACGACCCCCCCCCAGTGATAGCCATATACCCCAGCTGTACGATCACATAGAATAAATGTAATAGGTTCGACCCCGCTCCAGAGGTAAGTGCCTCACTTGACCTAATTATTCAAGGATCAAATATCCTCTCTCAAATAATTTCCCATTGAAACCATTGTAGACTCCAACAAGGAAGGAAAAAGAAGAGGAAGAAGAGGAAGAAGAAAAAGAAGGAAAAAGAAGAAAAAGAAGAAACTGGCCACTGACAATCAGGTGATTACAATACAATGGAACTAAACAGTAAAAACGACATGATTACAAGTGAAGAAACACATAAAACACCCTCGTGGGTACACAATATTACATTGAAAGGTTTCCCGTACCAATTAGTGACGGCTTAACTGATAAAAGGACGGTTAAAACCGTTGAAGTTGCGGTTACAACACAGTGAGTGAGACAGCGAAGAGTGTGATGAGACTACTAATTTAAAATATAAACTGAATAGTCGAAAAGACAAGAGTTCATATATATATATATATAGGGAAGAACTTCCTACCATACGTCGTTCCCAAAGACTGAGAAGCAGATTGGCGCCCAACCCGGGAGTGACCTCCCCGAGTGCCATTTCCAACAACTTGTGATCTCTCCCAGTGTTCGTGGTCCTGCGTGTGACTTCCCCCAGTTGCAACACGGTGACTTCTCCCCGTGCTTCCCATTTCATTTAAAATATGCTCCCTTTCCCTTTCTTTTCACTTCAACTGAGGATGCAGAAAGATCTGCGAAACGTCTTGATAACTATTTTGTTGTGCTTGTATTTTGTTTTTTGCTGTATTTCTTGTATTAATTTCTTGTATTGTGTACTATACTTTTGTGTCTATTATAACTTTTGTGTTTCCTATGAATTTTGGAAATCTGATTTACTCCCTTTCCCCCTACCAAAAATCTACTTTTCGCAAGCTTGAGAGCTCACGGAAAAAACTAATCAATAATTCTTTTGCTGTCGTTTTTAACAGAATATGTCTCAGAGAGAATCTCCTGCCACGCTTCACCAATATATATATATATATATATATATATATATATTTTTTTTTTTTTTTTTTTTTTTGCCAAACAATTCCATTCAGCCGAGACACAGGCAATTTTAGGGAAGCTTGTTTCTGAATCTGTCTTATGAGTACGAAAAAAATGAGTTTGATTCCTGTTAACAACCGGTGACGTCCGTTTACAGCGTCTGTCCTTGAACAAGAAGCAAAGGAAACGACTTCCGATACAAATAAGTGATTCCTATCGTAATTTCTCATCCTACAAAAAAAAAAGAAAAAAAAAAAAAAATCAGCAAAAAGAAAACAGAAACCGTTGAGGAAATATGACAGGAATGCGAAGACCACAGTAGGTATCTCAGCAATTTGTTAAGAATTTGAGGGAAAAGGAGTAGATGGAGAGCTAAGCAGGGGCATGAGTAAGGAGTCTGGATGTAGAGAGACGCCCACATCATTGTACCATGCGGAAGTACAATGTCCTCTGATGATGATTATGGAAGTGAGGTAAGGAAAGGAGATGTAGAAGCAAGAGAGGAGAGGCAAGAGAGGAAGGAAAGGGCAAGATATGGAAAGAGGAGGAGAGAAAAGACAAAATAGGTTTGAGCAAAAGGAAAGAATGAATAGAGCGTACAGGGAATAAAAAAAAAGAAAGAAAGAGGAAAAAAGGAGACTGGGAGAGGGAGGAGGGAGGAAGGAGAAGGGAGGAGGGAGGAGGGAGGAGGGAGGAGGGAGGAGGGAGGAGGGAGGAGGGAGGAGGGAGGAGGGAGGAGGGAGGAGGGAGGAGGGAGGAAGGAGAAGGGAGGAGGGAGGTGGGAGGAGAGAGGAGGGAGGAGGGAGGAGAGAGGAGAGAGGAGGGAGGAGAGATAAGAGAGGAGGAAGGAGGAAGGAGATGGTGAGTGGGAAGAGATAGATAACACAGCAGTTAAAAGGAAGAGTCGGTAGATAAAGTGGGAAGTTGCAAGAGGAAGTGTGAACTGAGAACGGGTTTTGGAAATGAGTGGATGGAGGAGGGAGGTGGGAGGAGGGAGGAGGGAGGAGGGAGGAGGGAGGAGAGAGGAGGGAGGAGGGAGGAGAGATAAGAGAGGAGGAAGGAGGAAGGAGATGGTGAGTGGGAAGAGATAGATAACACAGCAGTTAAAAGGAAGAGTCGGTAGATAAAGTGGGAAGTTGCAAGAGGAAGAGAGAAATGAGAAAGGGATTAGGAAATGAGTGGATGGAGGAGGGAGGTGGGAGGAGAGAGGAGGGAGGAGGGAGGAGGGAGGAGGGAGGAGGAAGGAGAGGAGGAGGAGAGATAAGATAGGAGGAAGGAGGAAGGAGATGGTGAGTGGGAAGAGATAGATAACACAGCAGTTAAAAGGAAGAGTCGGTAGATAAAGTGGGAAGTTGCAAGAGGAAGAGAGAAATGAGAAAGGGATTAGGAAATGAGTGGATGGAGGAGGGAGGTGGGAGGAGAGAGGAGGGAGGAGGGAGGAGGGAGGAGAGAGGAGGGAGGAGGGAGGAGAGATAAGAGAGGAGGAAGGAGGAAGGAGATGGTGAGTGGGAAGAGATAGATAACACAGCAGTTAAAAGGAAGAGTCGGTAGATAAAGTGAGAATTGCAAGAGGAAGAGAGGAATGAGAAAGGGATTAGGAAATGAGTGGATGGAGGAGGGAGGTGGGAGGAGGGAGGAGGGAGGAGGGAGGAGGGAGGAGAGAGGAGGGAGGAGAGATAAGAGAGGAGGAAGGAGGAAGGAGATGGTGAGTGGGAAGAGATAGATAACACAGCAGTTAAAAGGAAGAGTCGGTAGATAAAGTGGGAAGTTGCAAGAGGAAGAGAGAAATGAGAAAGGGATTAGGAAATGTGGGGATGGAGGAGGGAGGTGGGAGGAGGGAGGAGGGAGGAGGGAGGAGGGAGGAGGGAGGAGAGAGGAGGGAGGAGAGAGGAGGGAGGAGGGAGGAGAGATAAGAGAGGAGGAAGGAGGAAGGTGATGGTGAGTGGGAAGAGATAGATAACACAGCAGTTAAAAGGAAGAGGTCGGTAGATAGAGTGGGAAGTTGCAAGAGGAAGAGAAGACTGAGAAAGGGATTAGGAAATGAGTGGATGGAGGAGGGAGGTGGGAGGAGAGAGGAGGGAGGAGGGAGGAGGGAGGAGGGAGGAGGGAGGAGAGAGGAGGGAGGAGGGAGGAGAGATAAGAGAGGAGGAAGGAGGAAGGAGATGGTGAGTGGGAAGAGATAGATAACACAGCAGTTAAAAGGAAGAGTCGGTAGATAAAGTGGGAAGTTGCAAGAGGAAGAGAGAAATGAGAAAGGGATTAGGAAAATAAGTGGATGGAGGAGGAGGTGGGAGGAGAGAGGAGGGAGTGAAGGAGGGAGGAGAGGGGGAGGGAGGAGGGAGGAGAGAGGAGGGAGGAGAGAGAAGGGAGGAGGGAGGAGAGATAAGAGAGGAGGAAGGAGGAAGGAGATGGTGAGTGGGAAGAGATAGATAACACAGCAGTTAAAAGGAAGAGTCGGTAGATAAAGTGGGAAGTTGCAAGAGGAAGAGAAGACTGAGAAAGGTCTTGAGAAAAAGAGAAGTGTGGAAAGGAAGGGTGGAGAGCATAAAGATGTGGAACAGCGAAGGAGCGGTAGATGTGGTTGTGGATGGGATGGTAGGACGGGTGGTGGATCGTGTGGAAGAGGGGGTGGGAAGCGAAATGAAACGTTTGGGAGGGGAAGGGATAGAGGTGGAATGTAAGTGAGAGGAATGTAAGGGGATGAGAATGTGGCTAAAGGGACATGGAGGTGGATGGAATGGAGGAATGTGCGTGAATGGAATGGAGGTCACGGGAATGGAAATGGAGGGAACGGAGTGGAAGTGGAGGCAGTGGGGGAGTGGACAGAGAAGGGAATTGAGTGGAAGAAACAAAAAAGGGAGGAGCTGGTTGAGAAAGAGACGGAAGTGGAAGAGATGGAGGAGGGTGGAGAGGAAAAGAAGGTAACAGAGGGTTGGGGAAGGCAAGGGAGGGGATAGGGAAATATAAAAGATAGGGGGGAAAGGGAGTGAGGGAAAGGGAAGGGAAAAAGGAAGAGGAGGAGGGAAGCGGAAGGGAAGGGAGGAGAGGGGTAGAGAAAAGGAAACGAAGGGGAGGGAAGAGCAATGGAGAGGAGGAGGGGGAAGAGAGAGGATGGGAAAAGGAGGGATGAATTACGTAAAAGAGAAGAAGATTTACATAAGCAAGGGCAGTGGTTGGATCAAGCAAAATCCGAAATACATAATGCTTATTTTCATAAATATTTTATTCAAGAAGCACCAACGCACCTGTGCAATGCTCTCTCCCATTCTCTCTCTCTCTCTCTCTCTCTCTCTCTCTCTCTCTCTCTCTCTCTCTCTCTCTCTCTCTCTCTCTCTCTCTCTCTCTCTCTCTCTCTCTCTCTCTCTCTTTTTGTCATACACACACATACACACACGCGAAACACACACATACAATGCTGTGAGATCACAGAATTACCCATAGATCGGTCATACGAGCTCTGAGCTCTCTTCCGGGAGGGAAATGGTTGTCAATCACGAGTCCAACACGTGATCCAAAGACCATGGTGAATACACACGCGCACAGACATACACACACAAACACATACACACATACGTACAGACACACATACACACACTACAGGCACACATACACACGGACAAATACACACGCACACACGTACAAACACACACATACACATACACATACACATACACACGCACACACACACACGCACACACACACACACGCACACACACACACACACACACACACACACACACACGCGCGCGCACACACACACACACACACACACACACACACACACACACGCACGCACGCACGCACACACACACGCACGCACACACGCACGCACGCACACACACACACACACACACACACACACACACACACACACACACACACACACACACACACACACACAATAATTTCAGTATCGCTGCACTACCTGCCCCGCCACTTGAGTCATCTGCAGGCCTCTGTCAAGTCAACGACAGAGCAAAGGCATGGCTGTCTTTCTGGCGTGACGCGATATGATGACTGACTGACTGACTGACTGACTGACTGACTGACTCTCTCTCTCTCACACACACACACACACACACACACACACACACACACACACACACACACACACACACACACACACACACACACACACACACACACACACACATACACCTCTCATGGCGCTGTGGTTAGAGCTCTGGCCTGCCACTACGGAGGTCCGGGTTCGACTCTCGCCCGGGGCTGAAATAATATCAGTATCGCAGCGCTGAGGGGTGTTACTCCAACTCTCGTGGGCGGGGAGTTGGGGGTGTGTGTGTGTGCAAGGTCATAGCATTACCCATAGATCGGACCTACGAGCTCTGAGCTCTCTTCCAGGAGGGAAATAGCTGTCGATCACGAGTCCAACACGTGATCCAAAGACCAAGTGAATATATACACACACAAACGTGAGCACACTAAATAAAATGTGCCTTGAGAAATAAGACCAACCTAGCTTTAAGGAGATTGTA
>NC_134784.1:9064172-9069172 GCF_046742065.1 Oratosquilla oratoria
TGGTGGTGGTGATGGTGGTGATGTGGTGATGGTGATGGTGATGGTGATGGTGATGGTGATGATGATGGTGATGGTGATGGTGATGGTGATGGTGATGGTGATGGTGATGGTGATGGTGATGGTGATAGTGATGGTGATGATGGTGATGGTGGTGATGTTGATGATGGTGGTGATGGTGATGGTAATGGTGGTGATGGTGGTGATGGTGGTGATGGTGATGGTGATGGTGGTGATGGTGATGGTGATAGTGATGGTGGTGGAAGGAACTCATGGAGCAGAAGGGGGAAATGGGGTGAAGGTCGAAGGTGAGGAGATGAAAAGGTACACAAGTTTGGCTTCCCGTGGATAAGTAACACCAACGTGTTCAATGCGGTGACACGTTCTTTAGCCTGTGCCGTGTCAAGCGCCTGGCCACTTTTCTTAGCCAAAGAGTGGGTTTTCCTATAGAAAAGGATCTTGATCGATCAAAGACACGCTGAGGCTACGGAATCATCTGGGCATAAGTCCAGTGGGATCTATGAAGAGTCACCGTATTTAGGAGGAGTCTGAAAAGTAACCAGTGAGATCTGGAAAGGGGGGGGGGATTTTGTCTTCTGTGATGGGAAGGGAAGGGAAGGGAGAGGCCAAAGTTGGGGAGGGGTGGAGACAAGTGCCCTGGAGAGGAAAGAGTTGGGAGAATGACAGAGGAGGAGGAGGACCTCCCAGAGAAAGACACCTGAGAGAAAGGTGGGAGGACAAGAAAAATCTCAAAGAAAGGAAGAGACAAAGTTAAAAAGGAAATAAATGAAAAAAGAAAGGAAAGGGTGGCTATAGAGCAGGGACAGGTGGAAAAGGTCAAGGATGGGAAAGGTATGGAAGGAGAAGAAGAAAACAATGGAATGGAACAGAAGGAATACGACGGAAGAGAGAGGGAAAGAATGAGAACTAGAGAATGACCAAAATGATACATGGGCCCAGAATTTTACATTACGAAGAGAGGCTTAGGCACCTTAACTTACACTCCCTGGAAAGACGCAGAGTGCGGGGTGATCTAATAGAGGTGTTCATGTTGTTCAAAAGCTTTAACAAGGTCATCATATTAAGACAACAGTAGCAGGACTCGCAGTAATGGATTTAAATTGGACAAATTTAGATATAAGAAGGAAATAGGCAACAATTAGTTGACAAATAGGATGGTCAACGAATGGAATAGACTTAGTAACCATGTAGTGAGCGCTGAAACTATCGGTTGTTTGAAGAAACGATTAGACAATTTTATGGATGGGGATAAAAACTGGTAATGGACATGGAACTGCCTAGTGTAGGCCTTACGGTCTCTAGCAGTCTTCTTCATTCTTATGTTCTTCTGATAGAACTAGTAACTGGAGGGAAGGAAGAAGGGGATGCAATAGAGATGGACAAGCGCAAGCGATTGAGGGACGAGGGAGAAAGAGTATGAGACATATTACAAAAGATGATTCAATGTATACAAATGATTGCCCTGTTCAGTAATGACATCATATTGTATACTTTGCATCTAATTAGTCAATTTCATTTTACGAAGCGAGTCTTCTCCTCATTATCCAGAAATATATGCCCAATACATGAACACAATGAATATATATATATATATATATATATATATATATACATATAAATATATATATATATATATATATATATATATATACAGGTATATATACATATAAATATATATATATATATATATATACACGAATATATCTCTATATATATTATTATATATATGTGTGTGTGTGTGTGTGTGTGTGTGTGTGTGTGTGTGTGTGTGTGTGTGTGTGTGTGTGTGTGTGTGTGTGTGTGTGTTTCTGTGTGTGCATATTTACCCATGGTCAGTGATGACCACCCAACTGAAGTATCTACTGCACTATCTACATGACTCCACCTCTTTGATGGGCTACTTTTCCTAAAGATTGAGGAACTGGTTATGCCTGAAACATGCTTGGAAAGCCAGGGCGAGTGGCAACCACTGGTGGCAGCTTGGGCTCAAGTGTGGCTTTGCAGTTACGAGGCGAGACTGAGGGCCAATGCCCTACAGAGGCAGAGGGGTCTTTACATTGAAGAAAGATAATATGCAATCGGTAGCTCCCATTCCCCCTTCCTCCCTCCTCTTCACTCCCTCCTTCTCCTCCTCCTCCTTCATTCTCTTCTCCTTACCCCTCTCTCCTCCTCCCTTCCTCCCTCCTTTCCTCAATCTCTCCTCTTCCCTCCCTTTTTTTCTTCTCTACATCCGCTCTCTTCCTCCCTTCCCTTCCTTCTTCCTACTGCTTGCCTCCTCCTCCACCTCCTCCCTCACTCTCTATCCTTCTCTATCTCTCCTTTTTTCTTCTCCTCCCCCTCATTTCCCTTTCCTCCTCCCTCTTCATCCTTCTCCCTCCCTCCTCTCTCCCCTCTCCTCCCTCCCTTCTCTCTCCTCCCTCCTTTCCCTCTTCTCCCTCCCTTCCCTCTCCTCCCTCCCCTCTCCTCCCTCCCTTCCCTCCCTCACTCACTTCTCCTACCTCCCTCCCCTCTCTTCCCTCCCTCTCTCACCTCTCCTCCCTCCCCTCTCCTCCCTCCCTCCCCTCTCCTCCCTCCCTCCCTCTTTCCCTTCTCCTCCCTCCCTCCTTTCTCACCCTTCGCTCCTCTTCTTCCCTCCCTCACTATTGTTCATGGAAACAGTCCTAAAAGCTATGGAGCTAGAAATACTAGATATTTCAAGAGACAGAATTCTACAAACTCTTCAGTACATGTGATTAAAACACTAACTACAATTCTGTTGATAGCATATAAAAGCTAAACAAAAAGTCAGGAAAATAATTTATAAACAAATGAAAATCTACCAGGTTCTCTTCCCCTTATCCTTCCTTCTCCCTTGCCTTTTCGTCTTCCTCCTCCTCCTCCTCCTCCTCCTCCTCCTCCTCCTGCTCCTCCTCCTCTTCCTCCTCCTCCTCCTCCTCCTCCTCCTCTTCCTCCTCTTCCTCCTTACCTTACTAGTGCCCCACTTCATCCCCTCCCCCCCTCCTCCCCGTAATCCTCCCATTCCCCCCCCGTCCCCCTTCCACTCTTCCTTCCCCCTCCACCTTCCTCTCTCTTGGGGATATGAAGCCAATGGGCATAATGTTGCCATATCAAAAATTCACGAAGGTGCGGGGACGAGCTTCCCAAGATGGGTCAACACTCCATCAACGTAGATGAAGCGGCCTTCAGCGAACGAAGAACTACGATATCGCTCCTGAAACTCCCGAAAGACCAACGCACGACAACACAAGAGATGTGGCACTAAAGTTTCTTCCTCAAGCTAGGCTTAAACGGTAGTGCTTATGTTAACTTATATTAAATTCTTTCCTCCCTCCCTCCCTCCCTACCTCCCTCCCTCCCTCCCTCCCTACCTCCCTCCCTACCTCCCTACCTCCCTCCCTCCCTCCCTTTTTTCCTCATTTTCTTTCCAGTCCTATTCTTTCTTCCCCCCCTCTTTCCTCACTTCTTCCTTCTTTTTGTCAATCTTTAGGAAAATTATATCTAATATTTCTTCTACGCCGTGACGGTGACTACAGACCAAAGATCTGTCAATCACCCATTGTTGAGGGACACATCTGGTAAGGTTGGGCAATACAATCCAACGTGGAACATGACGCCAGCCTGGAAGCGGTCATGGAGGATTGTGACTTTGTTCCTTCGAATTCATCCATCCATCCATCCATCCATTCATCCATCCATCCATTCTTGTAAACTCGTACATCGTCAGACGTTTACGGTGTGTCTCTGTACTGATAAGAGCAAAGGCCTTCTTTCGCAGTGGACTGCAATACTCCATAAGGCCTTAAGCACACTGGCGACTTTGTAGAGCCACAAGTGGCTGCGTTTTGTGGCGGGGATATTTTCTCCCATAGGTTCCCATTGTTTTCAAGCTTTGCCGATCACACTTGGTGGGTGTGATCGGCAAAGCTTGAAAACAATGGGAACCTATGGGAGAAAATATCCCCGCCACAAAACGCAGCCACTTGTGGCTCTACAAAAGTCGCCAGTGTGCTTAAGGCCTTAATGCGTATTATGTTGAATTTGGAAATGATGAATTTTGTCTTGCTTAGCGTTAAACGAATTCAGTTAACTAAGAGAAACTTCTGACCAGTAAAGGGTTAAGCATACACACCAGTTAATCTAACTCGACGAACCCCTGAATGTGTACCGTAATGGGCTTCAGACATTTCAGGATTTCGTTCTAGTATATGGCACGTGAGTTCATCTTAGAGGATCCTCTGTCGTGTGAGGTAACTGAGAGATTATATTCTGGCTGTCTCAAGGCGATTTCCATCACCTAAAGCAGCGGTTCTTAACTTTTTCCGGTGCCCGTTCCCCTTGATTATCAAAAAAAAAAAAAAAAAAAAAAAAAAAAAAAAAACTCTCGTACCCCCCATCCTATATAAACACAACGCAAACATATCAAAAAAATATTAGTGATACAAACCTTGCTGAGAAATGAATAGATACATTCAGTTGCTGAACAAAGGTACTTTTTTATTACAAATTAGGAATATCAATTAGTGGGATACAGTGAAATCGCATTATGCCCTCTCATGGTAAATATACAGTACCATTGCACTGACTATCTTGTCTCGACCCCAGGAATATAATAAATTAGGAACAGGCAAAAAATATTAGTGATACAAACCTTGCTGAGAAATGAATAGATACATTCAGTTGCTGAACAAAGGTACTTTTTTATTACAAATTAGGAATATAAATTAGTGGGATACAGTGAAAGCGCATTATGCCCTCTCATGGTAAATCATACAGTACCATTGCACTGGCTATCTTTTCTCGCACCCCCAGGATTAAGAACCGACCTGAAGGAACAGGGAGAGGAGTGTGGGATAGGGAGGTAGATTAGAAAATCAACAGGTTTTCGATGGACCAAGCCTACACCTGGTCCTGTTTTGAGGATCTTACATGAAGTAAATCTTCTGTCATTAGCGAGTACAAAATTATTAAGATCCATCAACGCG
>NC_134784.1:9079172-9081211 GCF_046742065.1 Oratosquilla oratoria
GAATGATAGTTGTACTGGTAATACAGCTTAGTAATAGCTTCAGCTAAACCATCGATGACAAAGCCAGTAAACCCCAGTAAAGAGTAAATGGCAGTACTGCAATTAATGGTGACACTGGATGCATAGTCCGCAGAAGTGGAGGACTGGAGGAAGAGAGTGGGAAAAGAGGAAGACAGAAGAGAATGGGAAGTATAATGAGTAATATTTCATCAGAAATAACCTGTGTTTCCTTCCTAAAGTTAATGAGGAGGCGGTAAAAGTGAAGAAGTGGAATTAGGCAGGTAAGTTAGCGCGAACGCCTGATGAGCGATGGAGCAAGTGTGTTACTGAGTGGACGCCGCGAGATGGGAAGCGTGGAAGAGGGAGACCAGACAGAAGATGGGGGGACGAGATTGAGAAGTTTGCAGGAGTGACGTGGTAGAGGTTAGGTCGGTCTTGTGAATCATGGAATGCTATGAAGGAGGCCTTTGTTCAGCAGTGGACTCAGGATGGCTGATTTGATTGATTTGATTGATTGATTAAACCAGGGTACCTTTGGGAACAATATCAGAGAGTTGGTACATTTGAGATTTATGGAGGGAGAAAGAAAGGGTAATAGAATTTAAAAGTAATCAGCTTTTATACATTATTTATCTATCCATTTACTTATCTATTTCTTATTTATTCGTTTATTTGTTTATCTATTTCTCTATTTGTTGGGTTATTTATTCGTTTACTTATGTATCCATTTGTTTATCTATCCATTTATCTATGTACTTATTCATGTGTTCCTTTTTTTCGTTTTTGAGTGAGGATTAGCCTAAAGAAATGAAATTGTGCGCGGTTCAAAAATATACAGTAGCTGTATAAAAATCTGTCAGAACACCATGAGGGATTAGGAGGAGTAGGAAGAAGGCGAGGAGGGAGAGGAGAGGAAGGAAGAGACGGATGGGAGAAACGTAGGAGTAGGAGGGAAGGATAAGGAAGAGGAGGATTTGGGGCTGTAGGGGAGGTAATAGAGGTGTAGGAGGAGGGGCAGAAGAGAGGAGTGGAGAGGGAAAGAGGAGGAAGAAAAAGAGAGGAAGAAAAGGAGAGGGAGGAAAGGTACGAAGGGAATGAGATGGGGAGGAGAAAAAGAACAGAAAAATGGAGAAATGTTTGAGGTGAAGAAAGATGAGTAAAGAGAAAAGAAAAAAAGAAAAGGGAATGGAATTCGAGAGGAAAGCGGAGAAGACGAAAAGGACGACGGTACAAATTGAGATCATTTCGAAGGATCTAAATCTGCTGCGCTAAAATAACAAAGAAACACCAAATGAGAATGCTATAACAAAATCTTGCATAGTTGTTTTTTTTCTCTAATTAAAAAAAAAAAGGATTACTGATGTAAGCCAAATTTCTTTAGGTAAATTAAGAGATTGGATTAGTGTTGAAGTTTATAGACATTTGAATGACAATTGCAAGGAACCGAAGAAAATGAAAAGAAATATGAAATTACAAAAATTATGTATATCATGAGGTGGTATTGTTATTGTTACAAGCAATACTATCGTAATTATTCTTGTAAATAAAGTTCCAAAATGCTTAAATGACATTTTCGAAGGGGAAGCGTCTGGAAGTGTAGAACTCACTGGAATGCCCCAGACGCCGCGGAAGGAAGACAAGCTAAAGCTGTCCTTCTTCCTCACTTTGAAGACCGAGATGCTGGTAGCCACGTTATTCTCTTGTAGCAACTACAGTTATCATTACTTGTTACCATCCAGATACTTCCTTAACATTTTAGATAGGTGGCTCGTTCAGCTTAGCTGTGTTTAATGATTTTTATTCTGAGGAGGGATCTGTCTTGGGTCACAATGTAATTCATCGAGAATCCACTCTACAGTACTCCAAACCTACATCTCGGCTAAATAAAACCGACTGGCCTTTTCCTTATAAAAGAAAATAATTAGATTAGATCGAAGAGATGTTGGGGATAATCTGTCCTTGCCCACGTACATTGGCAGGACAGGTGAACGTGTACCACCCACAAGGATCGAAACTCGCGTTCTCAAAAACCCCGACAT
>NC_134784.1:9091711-9111711 GCF_046742065.1 Oratosquilla oratoria
GTTAGTGATTAAAACTACAATGATTCTCGGTGTTTATCTCACCACCCTACCACTCATTTTGTCGTCCATCCTTCAATATATATATATATATATATTATATTATATATATATATGTGTGTGTGTGTGTGTGTGTGTGTGTGTGTGTGTGTGTGTGTGTGTGTGTGTGTGTGTGTGTGTGTGTGTGTGTGTGTGTGTGTGTGTGTGTGTGTGTGTGTGTGTGTGTGTGTGTGTGTGTGTGTGTGTGTGTGTGTGTGTGTGTGTGTGTGTGTGTGTGTGTGTGTGTGTGTGTGTGTGTGTGTGTGTGTGTGTGTGTGTGTGTGTGTGTGTGTGTGTGTGTGTGTGTGTGGAGCTATTCACTTTCTCCAGCCTCTCTCTTTTTAGACTTATTTTCAACTCACTGCCATCCTCTACCCTTGTACATATCACCATCTCACATTTACTCACATTTACCTTCAACTTTCTCCTATCACATACATTCCTAAACTCCGTCACTAACTCCCTTAATCCTTCTTCTAATCCTACCGCAAGCGCAGTGTCTTCACTTTCTTTAACCATCTCCAGTCCCCTGCCCATTATCCTCGTCTTTACCTCCTACACCACCCCGTCAATGTACACATTGAACAGCCATGGCGACATGACACAGCCCTGACGCAGTCCCACCTTTACCTCAAATGGATACCTTTGTAAAAGGTTGCTTTCTCATTTGGTATGAACCTTTAACCTTATTTTGATTATTCTAGAACATTTAAGGATGGCGATGTAATGCATTTGTCCACGCGCGCGCGTGTGTGTACGTATTTACATATCTACATATACCTGATTGTAGTATATAGTCAAGGAGCATCGGTCATGGGGCCTTGTCTCTTATGCTCCAATTAGAATGTGGCAGGAAAGGGAGGAGGTAAATTGTAGATTGATCGAAGCGAGTAAATACATTCGGGGATTAAAAAGTGTTATGAGAAACAGGCAACTGGGAATGGATGCAAGTAGGAGATTGTATGAAGGGGTGATTGTACCGATGGTATTGTATGGGGCAGAGACTTAGAATTTAAGAGAGCCAGAGAGGAAAAATTTAAATGTGTTTGAAATGAAATATCTGAGAAGTATGGTAGGGGTTACTAGGTTGGATAGAGTGAAAAACGAGGAATAGAGAAGAAGAAGAGCGGGAATGGAAAAGGAGATGGCAGATAGGGCTGATGAAAGATTATTGGGATGATTTGGACACATGGAAAGAATGAGTGATGAAAAATTAGTAAAAGAGGTGTGGAAGGTAGAGGTGTGGAAGGTAGAGGTGGATGAGATGAATTTAAGGGGACGACCGAGTATGAGATTGACGGATGGGGTGAAGGGGGCGTTGAGAAAGAGGCGGAATATCTGTTGAGCAAGAAAGGGAGAAGGCACGAGATAGGGATGAGTGGAGAGTGACTGTGAATAGATGATACTACAGAATCATTATTTGAAGACGAACCTGAACAAGTGTATTATCTGAATTATCAGCTTATCAGGAAACTATAAAAATAAACACCATTTGAGGACAGCCTTTATTACTACAATGTTTCGCTTGCTACAGTTTTATCAAGT
Organism: Oratosquilla oratoria; assembly: GCF_046742065.1. NCBI lineage: Eukaryota > Metazoa > Arthropoda > Malacostraca > Stomatopoda > Squillidae > Oratosquilla > Oratosquilla oratoria. The sequence continues at coordinate 9,093,293 of NC_134784.1, forward strand.
TCAGGGATGACCCGTCATCCACGAGGAGCTAAGATGCCAGGGGAAAAGGGTGGTGGAGGGGAGTGGAATGGGTGGAAGTAGGTACGTGACTTTGACTTTGGCTACCTCCTTTATAATGGGGAAAAAGCTCTCAGTATATAGATAGACCCATTTCTTTAAACTCTAATGTGATTACTGGGAATATGCTTTATATAGAGCGTCTTTCTGACGATGGACAAACTAAGTATAACAATAAACGCTGGTGTAGAGATCACAGAGGAATGGCTTCCCTGGCTACAACGAGCAGTTCTGTCGTGTAAGTAGTGAATAATTTTAAGGAGAATAATAGAAAAAAGGTAGGGTAGAAATAAGAAATGATTTGCACTCTGGTTCTAGTAAAGTGCTTCCAATTACAAACAAACAAACAAACAAACAAACAAACAAACAAACAAACAAACAAACAAACAAACAAACAAACAAACAAACAAACAAACAAACAAACAAACAAACAAACAAACAAACAAACAAAGATAAAAGCAAGCAAGCAAGCAAACAAACAAACAAACAAACAAACAAACAAACAAACAAACAAACAAACAAACAAACAAACAAACAAACAAATAAATAAATAAATAAATAAATAAATAAATAGATAAATGAATAAAATAATAAATGAATAAATAAATAAACAAAAAAGTAAATAAATAAATAAATAAATAAATAAATAATAAATAAACAAATAGATGAATAAATAAATAAATAAATAAATGAATAAATAAATAAATAAGTAAATGTATAAATAAATGAATGAATAAATGAACAAATAAATAAACAAATAGATAAACAAATAAATAAATAAATAAATAAATACATAAACAAATAAATAAATAAATAAATAAACAAACGAATAGATAAATAAATAAATAAATAAAATGGAATAAAATAAAATGAAAAATAAATTAATAAAATACTACATGGCTCTCGTCCGTAGAGATATCACTAAAATCTATTAAATGCTGACATTATGTTATGCGGTCAGTAACCTACGTATATGGTCATAGAATAATAACGAAAAGCAGGCTATTATATTAAAGGAGCTTCACTTATTTGAATACTTGTGTTTTTCTGTCTGTCTGTCTGTCTGTCTGTTTCTCTGTCTGTTTGTCTGCACGTCTGTCTGTCTGTCTGTCTGTCTGTCTGTCTGTCTGTCTGTCTGTCTGTCTGTCTGTCTGTCTGTCTGTCTGTCTGTCTGCACGTCTGCACGTCTGTCTGTCTGTCTGTCTGTCTGTCTGTCTGTCTGCACGTCTGCACGTCTGTCTGTCTGTCTGTCTGTCTGTCTGTCTGTCTGTCTGTCTGTCTGTCTGTCTGTCTGTCTGTCTGTCTGTCTGTCCGTCCGTCCGTCTGTCTGTCTGTCTGTTTATCTATCTGTCTGTCTGTCTGTCTGTCCGTCCGTCTGTCTGGATTGCTAGTTTGCTGCCTGGCTGTCTGGCAGTCTGGTTGTCTGACTGCCTAGTTCTGGCGGGATGTCTATCCGGCAATCAGTCTGTCTGTCTGTCTGCCGGTCTATGTGTCTGGAATTCGTATGTGCGAGCAAGCTTTACCGAAACAATTAGAAACCAGTGACATTTAATACTAATCACCCCGTTCCTGTTTTTACTTTACCACCCTACTACTCATTACATAAGAACATAAGAATGAAGGAGACTGCAAGAGACCATAAGGCCTACACTAGGCAGCTCCGTATCCGTCACCACCTGTCATCCCCATCCATAAAGATGTCTAATCGTTTCTTCAAAGAACTGATAGTTTCAGCGCTTACTACATAGTTACTAAGTCTATTCCATTCGTCGACCACCCTATTAGTAATTCAAGTTTTGCCTATTTCCTTCTTAAATCTAAATTTGTCCAGTTTAAAACCATTACTGCGAGTCCTGACCTGTTGTTTTAATATGATGACCTTGTTTGCATCACCCTTGTTAAAGTCTTTGATCCACTTGAACACCTCTATTAGACCACCCCGCACTCTGCGTCTTTCCAGAGAGTTTAAGTTAAGGTGCCTAAGCCTCTCTTCGTAAGGCAAGTTTCTGAGTTCATGTATCATTTTGGTCATTCTTCTCTGCACTGATTCTAGTGAATTGATGTCCATTCTATAGGATGGAGACCAAAACTGCACCACATAGTCAAGGATGGGTCTAACTATCGCTAGATAGAGTTTGATAATTACCTCTGCACTTCTATTCGTTACCGTCCTAGCAATGAAATCTAATGCTCTGCTTTATTCCTGGCGCTAATACACTGTTTCCTGGTTTTAAGGTCCGGACTCACTAGAACTCCCAAGTCTCTCTCGCACTCAGTTTTCTCTAAAAGCGTGTTATCCAAGCTGTATCTATTTTCGGGATTGTGTAGCCCTACGTTTAACACGCTACACTTAGAGATATTGAAGTTCATTTGCCATTTCACCGACCATGTGAACAATTTGTTAAGATCATCCTGCAGAATCTGCGTCGTCCCCTGACCTAATTTGGCGTCCTATTTTAGTGTTGTCCGCAAACTTACTAACATCACTATTTATCTCATCGTCTAAGTCGTTTATGTACATAATGAACAACAAGGGACCCAAAACCGAGCCTTGAGGGACCCCACTAGTAACATTGCCCCACCTAGATTTTACTTCATTTAGGGTGATCCGCTGTTTTCTGTTACTAATCCAAGTTCTAATCCATTCTAACACTTTTCCTCCTATTGTTATCTGACGCCTTATATACTTCAGTGTAAAAGAATAGAAGATTAGTCACACATGACTTACCCTTGGAGAAACCATGCTGTGAATCGCGAATTGAATTATGTCTTTCGATGTGTTCTCTGAGTTTGTTTACTATTATTGATTCAAGCATTTTTCCTATAACCGATATCAAACTGATTGGCCTGTAGTTGCATATAGACGATCTATCTCCCTTCTTAAAAACAGGAAAAACGTTTTATTAAACCAGTGTTTACCGATTTATTAAGTATTTCAGTTAACTGGTCGCAGATTTCAAATTTACACTCCTTAAGCATTCTCGGAAAAATTTCGTCTGGTCCCAGGGATTTTGTATCTTTAAGTCTGTCAGTTTGCTTGACTATTTCTTCTTTACTAATGCTGATATTAGATAGACTACTTTCTTCATCCCCTCTGAAAATCGGATCACAGTCAGGTACTTTATCTAACCTCTCATTAGTACATACATACATACTGTATACTAAGGCTTTTTTTTTTCTTTTTCTTTTTCTTACCAGGGGGGTAGCCAAAAAGGACAAGGCACAAAAACATTCCCACCCATTTCATCCCCGAAAACACTCCACACCCCTCCACCCTCCCTCCCATCTTAGCACCTCCTAGATGACAGGTCATCCCTGCACCCTGTCCACTGCCCTGGGTCAGAAGCAGTGTCGTAGGACACAGCACATCCACAGCAAGGCCGCTTCATTAAATCGGCGACCCCCCCTCTCCGTCCCCCCATATAAAGGAGAGGACGGGGAGAAATCCCTTCGGGCTGCGTCAAAATTTTTGCTCACACACACTACCTCACCCCCATGCACCTCATGCATCACAACATTTTCCATATACAACCATTCTCCATTCACCCCTGTCTTCTGTCCTCTCCCGTCCTTCCTCAACCGACATTCCCCTCTTCCCCAAAGCCCCCTTCACCCCATCCATCCATCTCATCCTAGGACGTCCCCTCATGTTCACTCCCTCCACATCTGCCTTCCATACCTCCTTTACTAGTCTTTCTTCACTCATTCTTTCCATGTGTCCAAACCATCCTGATACTCTTTCATCCACCCTATCTCCCAGCTCCCTTTCCACCCCTGTTCTCCTCCTCACTTCCTCATTTCTCACTCTATCTAGCCTAGTAACCCCCATCATACTTCTCAGACACTTCATCTCAAACACATTCAAGTTCCTTCTCTTTTCCTCTCTCATGTTCCATGTTTCTGCTCCATACAGTGCTGTTGGCACAATCACTCCTTCATACAGTCTCCTCTTAGCATCCATTCCCAGATTCCTATTCCTCATTACACTTTTTAAACCACCAAGGCATTTACTCGCTTCTCTCAATCTACATTCTACCTCCACCTTCACCCTTTCCTGCCACATTTGCACCCAAATATCTAAAACTATCCACTTCCTCCAGTCGCTCTCCCTTAATGCTCACTTCCAGATTACTGCCACTTTCACCCCTTGTACATCTCATCACCTTACTTTTACCCACATTTATCTTCAGCTTTCTTCTATCACACACTCTCCCAAACTCTGTCACCAACTCCCTCAATCCCTCCTCCGATCCTGCCACAAGCGCAGTGTCGTCCGCAAACAACAGCTGGCTCACCTCCCACTTTTCTCCATTTTCTTTAACCATCTCCAATCCCTGACCCACTACCCTTGCATTTACCTCTCGCACCACCCCATCCATGTATAAGTTGAACAGCCAGGGTGACATAACGCATCCCTGACGAAGTCCCACCTTTACCTCAAACCACTCACTCTCTCCATTTCTAATCCTGACACAAGCTCTACTACTCTCATAAAAACTCTTGACAGCTCTCAGAAGCTTTCCTCCTATCCCGTATATCCGCATAACCTCCCACAGTGCCTTTCTGTCTACCCTGTCGTAAGCCTTTTCCAGATCCATAAAGGCCCAGAAAACATCCTTCCCCTTACCTATAGCTTTCTCACATATCTGTCTTACCACAAAGATCTGATCTACACAACCTCTACCTGTACTAAACCCACACTGTTCCTCACCAATTACTCCCTCTGTTCCTCTCCTAATCCTCTCAATCAAGATCCTCCCATAAGCCTTCCCAACTACACTTAACAAGCTAATCCCTCTGAAACTACTACATTCACACTTGTCCCCCTTTCCCTTGTAAAGTGGAACTATACACGCACTCCTCCAGTCCTCTGGCACTCTACCTTCTCTCCAGCAAACATTAAATAACCTCACCAACCAGTCCACCATCACTATACCTCCTTTTTTAAGACATTCTGCATGGCATCCATCCAGACCAGGTGCCTTACCTGCTTTCATCATCTTAACTGCTGCCTTCACTTCATCCTTCCTTATTTCTCCTCCATTTTCCTCACTCATCACGGTCATTTTCTTAGCATTTCCCACTGCAGCTATCTTTCCCTCCCTATCCTCCTTCACATTAAGCAACTCCCTAAAATATTCTGCCCATCTTCCCCTTACTGCCTTCTCCTCCATTATCATCTCTCCATCTGCACCTTTTACCTTTTCTTCTCTACTTGATTCGCCTCCTCTTCCTCTCTTAATTTCTTTCCAAAACATCTTTTTATTACTTTCAAAATTTTCTGTCATACTCTTACCCCATTTTACATCTGCTCTCCTCTTTGCCTCCTTTACCTTTTTCTTTACTTCTCTTTTCTTTTCCCTGTACGTCTCATATGACTCCCTCGTCCTACTTTGTAACCAATCTGTGAAAGCTCGCTTCTTCTCTTCTACAACCTTCTTTGTTTCCTCATCCCACCATTCACTACCCTTCCTTCTATTTCCTCCTGACCTTCTTGTTCCACACACCATCCTTGCACACCGAAAAAAAAATATTGTTAAACTCCTCACTCATTTTTTCCTCAGATTCTATCATGACATTTTCATCGTTTCTAATTGGTCCCATTCTTTATTTTTTGTTCTATAGAGATGAAAGAAACCCTTTGGGTTGGATCTTGCTTGACTGGCAACCTTAATTTCATAATTACGTTTCGCTGTACGTGTATTCTTTTTAACCAGCTTTGCCATTTCGTTATATCTTGATCTAAGGTGTGTTTCCCCGTTTTAATTTTTACGTAAAATCCTCTTTTCATTCCGATCTCATGTTTCAATCTGTCCTTCATCCATTTAGGAGTATTACTATTTTTACGTATTGACTTCAGGGGGATAAATGTATTTTGTGCATTAATAACACAACGTAACATTTTTTTTTCAAAAGTTTTGTTTATTGTATTTTTTTTAGAGTTTATTAATCCATTTTTCCTGCTGATTTCAAATATGTAATTATTTTTTCTGTATCATCGACCGTTATAGAAATACATATAATTTCAATGTTACCATGTATATTTTGGAATTATTATGTGGTCTGCTAATAAATGTTTATCTAATTTTCTCTTTCAGATCAATGACTGAACTATTTATCTGTTAAGATGACTACTAGAGGATGTGAAAATTCGCCTGATACATTTTGCTATGTGTGTGGTTATTATATTGGAAAAAAACAAGTACTACATAAGATCGTGAGAGGTGCTAAAGTGTGGATAGCGTACAGACTCTATTTCAGAATGCCCATGGGTGACCAGGACAAGCCATGGGCACCTCATGTGATATGTGGAAGCTGCCGATCTACTCTAGAAGGATGGCTGAGAGGTACAGGAAGGGCAATGCCTTTTGCCATTCCTAGAATATGGAGAGAGCCGAAGAACCATCACGACGACTGCTACTTTTGTATGATTGATGTGACGAAGTACAGGAAAGTGAAAGGAAGACAAGCTTTGCAGTATCCAGACATACCATCATCTAGAGCACCTGTCCCACATGATGATAGCTTACCAGTACCACAACCACAAGAAAATGCAAGTTTATTTTTATCATACTCTCTTTACTTTTAATTAACTTCAATATTAAGTACTTAATATACATTCACTTTCCTAAAGATATATGGAATACTAATGCTATTCGTCTTTGTTGAAGTTGCTATATTTAGTTATTTCTTTCTTTCCAGATGGAAGATGCAATGGAAATTTCATCTGAAGGGTCAGCAGGTAGCAGCAGCCATGAAATGGGAGACGAAGATTTCGCACCAAGAACGACTTCGGAGCCTCACTTTCCAAGTCAGAGTGAGCTAGATGACTTAATCAGAGACTTAGGTCTTACTAAGTCAGGAGCTGAGCTTCTTACATCAAGGATGAAAGAATGGAATCTACTAGGAGAAGACTGAAGGACATCTATGTACCGGAAACGCCATGAAGAATTTAAAATTTACTATGACTTTAGTGATGATATGTGTTATTGTAAGGATGTTACTGGTTTGTTTACAGCCCTTGGGCTCGAACATGATCCTGCAGAATGGCGACTATTCATAGATAGCTCAACACGAAGTCTCAAAGCAGTATTGCTCCACAATGGAAATAAAAACCCATCTTTGCCTCTTGCACACTCAGTACAGAAGAAAGAAAACTATCATAATATCAAACAGCTTCTTGAAAAAATCAATTATGCTGAATTCAAATGGGATGTTTGTGGTGATTTCAAGATGCTAGCCTTTTTGCTTGGCTTACAAGGGGGATACACAAAGTATTCCTGTTTTCTTTGTTTATGGGACAGCAGGGCTGATGATGATCATTATAATAAAGTTCATTGGCCCCCAAGAGTTGAACTGCAGCCAGGAATGTTAAATGTTCTCAGACAGCCTCTAGTAGATTCGAAAAAAGTTTTATTACCCCCACTTCATATCAAGCTAGGGTTAATTAAACAGTTTGTGAAGGCTTTGGATTTTGGAGGCGAAACTTTCCAAGAAATTTGTCTCATGTTTCCCAAGCTATCTGAGGCTAAGCTCAAGGGTGGTATATTTGTTGGACCCCAGGTAAACAAAATGTTGTAGTCGGAGAAACTGGAAAGAGCGATGATGAAAGTTGAAAGAGAAGCTTGGTGTTCATTTCGTGATGTAGTTCGTGGATTCCTAGGAAATCACAAGGACCCTAATTATAAACAAATAGTGGCAAAGCTTATTGAGAACTTCAGGAAACTTGGTTGTCGTATGTCCTTGAAGATACATTTCTTGCATTCTCACCTAGGTTTCTTCCCCGAAAACTTGGGGGCTGTCAGTGAGGAGCATGGCGAGAGATTTCATCAGGATATCGCAACTATGGAAAGAAGATATCAAGGACAATGGAATACTGCTATGATGGGAGATTACATATGGTCACTAGTCAGAAAAGACGAAAGCATGCATTCTAGAACATCTCGATCGTCAAAGCACTTCTAATCATGAGAAGAGTCATCAAAACACTTGCAGTGCAAAGTTGTGTTGTTTATTTTGTTCTTACTAATATTGTAGCTCTTAAATACACTTCATATTATGAAAAAAATACTAGATGTTGTATAATTATCCTTAGAATGCTAAAGTAGATTGAATCAATTAACTACTGTAGAGAAAGGTTGCGTATATAACAATAAATTATAAAATCAAGAATAAATAAAGAAATATCGGTGTTACGTCAAAACTAATGTGATATTTGGATTCAGTGACACGAAATACATATATAAACATGAAAAAATACAAATAAACAAAACATGTGTTACATTGTGTAATTAGGTCAGTTAGATTTCTATACATATCATCCAAATCGCTGACCTGTCTGTTGAGGGTATCAAAACTAAACTTAGCTAACTCAACCAACATGTATACCATAAGAAAACGCATGACAACGTTGCGATTTTTCCCACGAGGGCAGAAGCATTGGTAAGTTACAGTCTTTAAAAACAATAATATGGTACGAGCAGTACTCGTGCTGAAAAAATATTTTGGTGTTAGTCACAGCAAGTCTATAAAGAGAGTCATTTCATTAATGGTTAAATGGCGAAGAAATGCATTCTATTACAAAGTTTTCTCATTATCAGAGGATTTATAAAGTGCAAAACTGATTAATGTGATAATTAAAAAAGAGCATGCGCGCGCGCGCGTTTGTGTGTGTGTGTGTGTGTGCGTGTGTTTGTGTGTGCATGTATGTGTCTATGTTTGTGTGTGTGATTCACGGTGGTCTTGGATTAAGTGATGTATTCGTGATCGACGGCTATTACCCTCCCGAATGAGAGCTCAGACGTCATATATGACCGGTCTATATGTAATGATGTGACCTTACACGCACACACAACTCCAACTCCCCGCCCACGAGAGTTGGAGTAACGACTCGCAGCGCAGCGATACTGAAATTATTTCAGCCCTGGGTGGGATTCGAACCCGAACCGCTGTAGTGGCAGCCGGGAACTCTACCGTTGCGCCATCAAGTCGCGCGCGCGCGCTTGTTTGTGTGTGTATGTGTGTGTGCGTGTGTGTGTAGTGTGTGTGAGCGTATTTAGCTTATTACATGGAAATTTTGTGTACCTTATTGAAATGCACTCGTACATTAAAAAAAAAAAAAAAAAAAAAAAGGGTGCAGTTTTGTTACCCTTCTTTGTCTCCAGTTGTAAAACTTGACATAAGATTAATTAACTTATATATATATATATATATATATATATATATATATATATATATATATATATATGTATATATATATATATATGTATATATATATATATATATATGTATATATATATATATATATATATATATATATATATATATATATATATATATATATATCTACTATTGCAACCTATGCCAGAAATCGATGCTTCTGTATGGCAAACTATATCTATATCCCTCAGCCACTTTGTCTTTTCCTTCAATAATGTCTTGTCACTATCTTAATTTCCACCATAGTCGTTTGCCCGGTACTCTTCTCCAGACGTAAATAAATCACCGGAATGAAAGGTCAACTCTTATATTTCAACATGTATGGCTGATAAAAGAAGGAAAGCATTGCTCTGATAGTGTAACAAAAATAGATAGATAAATAAATAAATAAAAAAAAATGGAGATGTGCAATGCATCTGCCTAACCTTTAAATGTCGATATCTTTAAAGGTTTGCTCACTTGGATCATACAGGCGAGATGTTTTACGAGGTGACTGATCACAAGTCGAAGTGCTGAGTCATCTTCGTATGTCTTCGATTCTTGGGGATGAAAAAGAAGTGGGGACGGATGGATGGCGGGAGATGAAGAAGAGATGGAAGGAGAGGAGAAAGAGAACGTGGGAGGTCAAGAAATTCCAAGTAGATGGTTCAAAACCAACCATTTCAACCTTGACATTTCTTGAAAAATGAAAAACCTCGTTTCACATTCACGGGCGCTGACAGCACGGCGATTCAATGTGCGTTTTTTTTTTTCAAGAAATTATTCTACCATTGAATCATTCACTGAACTCTTTCCAAGGTTTACTATAGAGGTCATTCTTACAAACGAGGTCAGGGACCGAGCGAGGATCTGGAAAGCGAGGGGTCACTGCACTCTTCGCAAAGATGAAGTCGAAAATGCTGTAACAAGGAACCTCAGAAACTAAAATACTATTACTCAACTCCAATCAAGTCTTCGAGGGGATACTTTATGCTATTTAGTAGGTGATTTTAAGAGAAATCTGACGGTAGTGGGTTTCAATACTCCACACATTTGTGCGTGCGTGTGTGTGTGTGTGATCATTGTAATATATACTTTCATGGCGGATCATCTTGCCGAACGTCTTATAAGAACAGAGTGCGCTGACTGTTCCTCGGTTTCGCCGGGGAATAGTCCGGTTGCAACCAATGATAAATTTGAAAACCCTTTTCTGTGGTTGGCGACCACTCCTGTGGCGACGTGTGCAGCTTCCATCAACTTTCTCTTTCTCTTTCTAATTCGAAATGTTAGATTGAATTAGTGGTCTTAGTTCAACCTGTGCTTCATTACCACATCTTTCACTCAATTGTCTCACCTTTAAAACAACAATAACAACACACACACACACACACACACACACACACACACACACACACACACACACACACACACACACACACACACACACACACACACACACACACACACACACACACACACACACACACACACACACACACATATATATATATATATATATTTATATATATATGTATATACGTATCTATATATATATGTATACAGTATATACATATGTATATATAAATATATATATGTATATATACATACATATATATATATATATATACATGTATATATATATATGTATATATATATATATATATATATATATATAAATATATATACAAGGATATATATATATACAAACACACACACACACACACACACACATATATATATATATATACATTTAGATATATGTACATATATATTAACAAACTTATATATACTAGCTAAATTACCCGCACGTTGCTGTGGGCAAATGATGATCATTTTAATTTTGATAGAATTTGTGGAGAAAAGTTACACGTATCAATATAACTCAATGGAAAAGATAACACAAATAAAATGGTAAGAAATAAAAAAAAAAAAAAAATGAGGAGGGAGACACCCTTTGGAAGTAAAACATATTCGGCCGTAAGAGAATGATTGAACCAACTTTTTATCATCTTTGATTTTTTTTTTTTTTTTTTTAAGGCTATCGACCCATAATGGGGCCATTAAGCATGGTGTGAATTTGTTCAGTCTCTACGTTTTGCTGTTCCGTTCGGTGGAACTGAATTAGATTTTTTTTTTTTTTTTTTTTTTTTTTTTAAGGCTATCGACCTATAAGTGAATCAGTAAGCCTGGTGTAAAGTTGTTTGGTCTCTACTTTTTTTTATACTATTGTGTGTTGTAGTATAATACCACCCGCGAAAAAGTAAAATAAAAATAACCAGTATTTAGACATTTGGTAGAATTGTACAATAATTTTACATTTACATGCTTTCTAGTTCGAAAGGCTATCATAGTTTGTGGCAACATTAATTTCACAAATATAAATAACATTTATGAACACATACAATGGTTTGTTTAATAATAGTGATTTTTGTCACAAAATGCCAATCGTGGTAAGAGGAAACTACAGTAGTGGCGTGTTACCCCCACCATACCCCTTTAACCCTTAACCCTAGCCAAAATAATATTTTTTTGGAAATGAAATATAGTTATCCAAGTACCTGGAGTGATAGGGTATCAGAATATATATGATTATGGGGGTCTATCTCCAAAACCCTAGGAGGAGTTCGTGAACAAACAAACAAACAGACAGACAAACAGAAGCTACTATTTTATTGTAGTAGATATACATGCATACATACATACATGCATATATATATATATATATATATATATATATATGTATATATATAAATATATACATATATATATACATATATATACATATATATGTATATATACATATATATATATATACAGTATATATATATATATATATATATATGTATATATATATATATATATATATATATATATATACTGTATATATATATGCATACATATAAGGTTTATAGGCTCAATAGTTTAATGTGACCATAGCCTTTCCTGTCTAGCGACACGCCCACCTGCTCCTACAAGCAGAGAACCGCACGGACGCCCAGACCTGAAAGCCTCTTGCGAGGCAGACGCGTAGGCGTTAAAAAACGGCCGAAGCACGTACGGCAAACAGAGTTTCCCTCACACGTGGCGACGCACAAGCCGGGACCACCATAACCGCCACGCTCCCTCACTCCCTCCTCTCCCGGAACGGTCAAGCACACTCCCTCCCTCCCTCCCTCCCTCCCTTGAACTTCACCACCTCGTATGTGACATATCTTTCTTATATTCTGTTTTCAAGTTTCAGAATTCTCTGACCGTGGTGAACTCTTCCTTAGATGAATGTCACTTGACCTTTAACGTCCAATGTCGCGTGGCCTCCTCCTTCAATACCTCTAATCTCCTCTAAGGTCACGTGACCTCTCCCACGTCTGAAGGTCACACGATTTCTCTCTCCTCGTTCTAGGTCATGTGAGCCAGGACCCTCCTCTTTTCCACAGAACCGTAACAAGTTTTCTTAAATTTAAGGTGATGTCCAGTCGCCAGCGATCTCCCAAGCCAGCTTCATGCAGTTTGTTAGTTCTCATCCAACCCAGTGTATAGACAATTGTAAAACAAATTTATTCACTTTGAATCATCTTAATCATCCACCTCTGTGCTCGCTTTAACCGCTTTACTATGTTGATTTCCGTTAAAGAATTCATTCTGGCTGAGTCAGACAGTTTTGTTCAGCTTAGGAGAACGATTCCAAAGACAAAGGGATAAGGGTTGACTCGGGAATCTTTTCACCAGAAAACTTGACTCGGTTAAGCAATGAGAACGAAACAAACGAGTCAGAATAGAAGTCAACAAAGCAGTTCGGGGGAACTATAATTATGACAAAATGTGAAAAAAAAAAAAAAAATTGCGGGGCTCTGAAAGGGGAGTCAATTTCTCCATCCTTCTCCTCCTTCCCTCCTCTTCCAATCTCATCCCCATCGTCTTCATCCTTCTCCATCTCCTCGCCCTCTTCCTCCCTCTCTCTTTTCGCCCCAACTTCCTCTTTCTCTTCCTCTTCTTTCCTCCTCTTGCTTCTCTTTCTTTTCCATCCCCTTCTCCGCATCCTCCTCCTCATCATCATCTTCCTCCTCCTTCTCCACCTCTTCCTACTCCTCCTCCTCCGCTCTTCCTCTTCCTCTTCCTGCTGTTTTTCCTCCTCCCTCTCTTTCTCCTCCTCCTCCTCTTTCTCTTTCTTCTCCTCCTCCTTCTCTTTCTCCTCCTCCTCCTCCTTCCTTTTTTCCTCCTACTCCTCCTCCTCGTCCTCCTCCTTCTCCTCCTCCTCCTCCTCCTCCTCCTCCTCGACCTCCTCCTCCTCTTCCTCCTCCTCCTTCTCTTTCTCCTTCTCCTCCTTCCTCCTCTTCCTCATTCTCCTCATTTCGTCCTCCGCCTTCTACTCCTACTCCTCGTCTTCCTCCCCCTCTTCCTCCTCCTCCTCTTTTCCTCCTCCTCCTCTCTTTCCTCCTCCTTCTCCTTCTCTTTCTCCTTCTCCTCCTCCTTCTCCTCCTCCTCCTTCTCCTCCTCCTCATAACTCTCTTCCCATCCTAACCCAATTCCCATCGTTTTCTTAATCTTACTCTTATTCTCATCACCATCTCCATCCCCACCCCAACTCTATCCCCATTCCCATCCCCATCCCTATTACGAAGGATTACAAAGGAGGAGCATGCCGACAGGTGACTTTTCATCTATAACTGGGTCGGATGCGAAAAAATTATAATATTGATAAATGAATGAATAAATAGTTAAATGAATAAATAAATGAATAAATAAATAAAAATAGTAAATAAATAAATAAATATATAATGATATAAATAATGATAAATAAATAAATAAATAAATAAATAAATAAATAAATAAATTATTAAATAATTTATTTATTTATTTATTTATTTATTTATTTATTTATTTATTTATTTATTTATTTATTTATTTATTTATTTATTTATTTATTAATTTATTTATTTATTTATTTATTTATTTATTTATTTATTTATTTATTTATTTATTTATTTATTTATTTATTTATTTATTTATTTATTTATTTATTTATTTATTTATAATTAATTTATTTATTTATTTATTAATTTATTTATTTATTAATTTATTTATTAATTTATTTATTATTTTATTTATTTATTAATTTATTTATTAATTTATTTATTAATTTATTTATTAATTTATTTATTAGTTTATTTATTTATTTATTAATTAATATATTTAATAGTTTATTTATTTATTAATTTATTAATTTATTTATTAATTTATTTATTAATTTATTTAAATAATAATTTATTAATTTATATATTTATTAACTTATTTATTTATTTATCTATTTATTTTTTTATTAATTTATTTATTAATTTATTTATTAATTTATTCATTAATTGATTTATTAACTTATTTATTATTTATTAATTTATTAATTAATTTATTTCTTCATTTACTTATTAATTCATTTATTTATCTATTTATTAATTTATTTATTAATTTATTTATTAATTTATTTATTAATTTATTTATTAATTTATTTATTCATTTATTTATTAATTCATTTATTAATTTATTTATTCATTTATTTATTCATTTATTTATTAATTTTTAATTTATTTATTAATTTATTTATTAATTTATTTATTAATTCATTTATTAATTCATTTATTAATTCATTTATTAATTCATTTATTAATTCATTTATTAATTCATTTATTAATTCATTTATTAATTCATTTATTAATTTATTTATTAATTCATTTATTAATTCATTTATTAAATAATTTTATTAATTTATTTATTAACTTATTTTTAATTAATTAATTAATTAATTGATTAATTAATTTATTTATTAATTCATTTATTTATTCATTTATTAATTCATTTATTAATTAATATTTATTTATTAATTTATTTATTTATTTATTTTATATTTATTTATTTATTAATTTATTTATTAATTTATTTATCAATTTATTTATCAATTTATTTATTAAGTAATTTATTAATTTAATTATTAATTTATCTATTCATTTATTTATCAATTTATTTATCAATTTATTTATTAATTTATTTATTAATTAATTTATTCATTTATTTATATTTATTTATTAATCTATTTATTAAATTATTTATTAAATTATTTATAAATTTATTTATTAATTTATTTATTAAATTATTTATTAAATAATTAATTAAATAATTTATTTATTAATTTATTAATTTATTAATTTAATAAATAAATTAATAAATAAATTAATAAATAAATTAATAAATAAATTAATAAATAAATTAATAAATAAATTAATAAATAAATTAATAAATAAATTAATAAAAATAGATTAATAAATAAATTAACAAATAAATTAATAAAAATAAATTAATAAACAAACAAATAAATTAATTTTAATAAATGAATTAATAAATTAATTTTAATAAATCAATTAATAAATTGATTTTAATAAATGAATTAATAAATTAATTCTAATAAATTAATTAATAAATTAATTTTAATAAATTAATTAATAAATTAATTTTAATAAATAAATTAATAGATAAATTAATAAATAAATTAATAACATAAATGAAATTAATAAAATTAAGTTAATAAAGACATTATTAAAATTAAATAAATAAGTTAATGAGATTAGATTAATAAATAAATTAATAAAATCAAATAAATAAATATATAAATAAATAAATTAATTAATTAATTATTCATTTACTTATTTATTTATTTATTTATTTATTTATTTATTTATTTATTTATTTATTTATTTATTGATTTATTTATTTATTTATTTAATTAATTATTTAATTATTTAATTATTTAATTATTTAATTATTTAATTATTTAATTATTTAATTATTTAATTATTTAATTATTTAATTATTTAATTATTTAATTATTTAATTATTTAATTATTTAATTATTTAATTATTTAATTATTTAATTAATTAATTAATTATTTAATTAATTATTTAATTAATTATTTAATTATTTACTTAATTAATTAATTGATGATGATGATGATGATGATGATGATGATGATGATGATGATGATGATGATGATGATGATAATAATGATGATGATAATAATGATGATGATAATAATGATGATGATAATAATGATGATGATGATGATGATGATAATAATGATGATGATAATGATGATGATAATGATGATAATAATAATGATGATGATAATAATAATGATGATAATAATAATGATGATAATGATGATTATGATGATGATGATAATAATAATGATGATAATAATAATGATGATAATAATAATAATAATAATGATGATAATAATAATAATAATAATGATGATAATAATAATAATAATAATGATGATAATAATAATAATAATGATGATAATAATAATAATAATAATGATGATAATAATAATAATAATAATGATGATGATAATAATAATAATGATGATGATAATAATAATAATAATGATGATGATAATAATAATAATGATGATGATAATAATAATAATGATGATGATGATAATAATAATGATGATGATAATAATAATAATGATGATGATAATAATAAT
This sequence comes from Oratosquilla oratoria, assembly GCF_046742065.1. Lineage (NCBI taxonomy): Eukaryota > Metazoa > Arthropoda > Malacostraca > Stomatopoda > Squillidae > Oratosquilla > Oratosquilla oratoria. Next base: position 9,110,083 of record NC_134784.1, read on the forward strand.
AATGATGATGATAATAATAATAATGATGATGATAATAATAATAATAATGATGATGATAATAATAATAATGATGATGATGATAATAATAATAATAATGATGATGATAATAATAATAATAATAATAATGATGATAATAATAATAATGATGATGATAATAATAATAATGATGACGATTATAATAATAGTAATAATAATAATAGTAATAATAGTAATAATAATAATGGTAATAATAATAATGGTAATAATAATAGTAATAATAATAATAATAATAATAATAATAATAATAATAGTAATAATAATAATAATAATAATAATAATAATGAAAATGATAAAAAACAAAAAAAATAGGTAAAGTTAAATAGTAAATAATAATAAATGGACAGATAAACAATAATAAATGATAATCAACAATAAATAGACAATAACAAACAAATAATATAAAATAAATGGCAGCATTACAGTATCTTGCTTAGTTGTTTATCTAAACGAATCTTAAAGCTTCGAACTGAACTATATTACACTGCCTCTGCAGAAAGTTTATTCCACTCATTAATTACACGGTTGGCGAAGTTGTCTCTACCCACTTCCAAATTTAATATATTTTCTGATTGTTTGAGACCCTTATTTCTTGTCGATTTCTCATTCAGTGTGAAAATTTTGTCACTTTTGATGTCAGTTCCATTTAAAATCTTAAAAACTTGTATAAAGTCACCTCTGAGTCTACGATTTTCTAGGGAAAACGGATTCATGTTTTAGTCGGTTTTCGTATAATTTATTTTTGATACTTGGAATCAGTTTTGTGGCTGGCCGTTGTACTTTCTTCAGTCAATGTCTTTAATGAGATTCGGTGACCATACGGAAACAGCATATTCCAAATATAGCTTATTAATGAAAGATGGCCTTTTGAAGTCAAAAGATCGCGTAATCAGTCTTAGAATTTTATTTGCTTAGATGATTTGAGACTGTTGCTCATAATGATACCGAGATCTTTTTACAATCCATTTTTGTTAACGAATTTCCAAATAACTTGTAATCGTACTTAATGTTATTTTTACCTATGTGCATAACCTTGCATTTACTTGTGTTAAATTTCATTAGCCACTTTTCAGACCATTGCTGTAGTTTATCTAAATCTTCTTGAATATCTAATTGGTTTAAGTAATCATTTGCCATTCCGCACAGTTTTGTATCATCACCAAATTTGGAGACAATGGATTCCAGTCCGTGGTCTATATCATTTATATATACTATGAATAGAAGTGGCTCAAGAACAGAACCCTGAGGAACTCTACTCGTAACATTTTTCTATCTAGAAATTTTGTCATTTGGAACAACTCAACTTAATAGGCTACCACTTATTCCGTGTTAAGCTAATTTAGTAAGTAGTCTTTCGTGGGGGACGGTATCAAAAGCTTCTGCAAAGTCTAGATATATTAAATTTATGTTGTTTCTTTTGTCATCCCCATGCCCATTCCCGTCTTCGTTCACATCCTTATCCCTATCCTCATCCACATCTCCCATCCTCATCCTAATCCCATCGCTATCCCCATTCCCATTCATATCTCATTCTTATCCTTATACTCAATCTTATCCTCACTCACATCCTATCACTTGTCTTTATCCTTATGC
>NC_134784.1:9116711-9121711 GCF_046742065.1 Oratosquilla oratoria
CTGCTGTTTTCCTCCTCCTCCTCGTTTTCTCCTCCTCTTCCTCTTCTTCCACTTTCTATTACTTTTCCTGTTACTTCCTCTTCTTTTTCTCTTCGTCATTTTCCTCCTCTTTTCCCCCTCATTTTTTCCTTCTCCTCCCACTCCTCCTTTATTCCTCTTCCTCCTATTCCTTCATCCTTCTACCTCTTTGTTGGTCCTCCTCCCCTCTGGTCTTCTCCCTTTTTCTTCTTTTCATATTCTTCCTCCTTCTACTACTTTTTAAATTCTTCCTCTTCCTCCTCCTCCTCTTTCTCCGCCTGCTGTTTCTCACCCTCCTTTTTCCCTCCTCTTTTTTGTCTTCCTCCATTTTTTCTTTCTCCTCCTCCTCCTCCTCCTCCTCGTCCTCTACCTTTATTCTCTTACCTCTTTCTTGGTTTTCTTCCTTTCTTGGTCTTCTTCCATTCTACTCCTATTCTTTCACGTTTTACTTCTCCTTTTCCTCTTTGTGTTCCTCTTACTCCTACTTTTCCACTTCCTTCACATCTCCTTCCTCTTTCTCTTTCGTTTCCTTCTCCATTTCCTCTTCCTCCTCCTCCTCAGCTCCCTCTTCTTTTTCCTCGGGAATGAATGAGATTTTTATTTCTTTTTGTGTCCCTCCCACCCGCGCTCACCCGCCCAAACACCCCATTGATGTTTGACCTTGTCCAGCAACCGGTTCGCCTTCCCATTTAGTTTCAAGACATTCTCGCCCCCACCCCCCCATACTACCTCCGACACTCCACTTCTCCCCTCACTCCCTCCGTCTCTCCCTCAGTCCCTCCCTCTCTCCCTCCCTTCACCTCCTCCACTACTATCTCACTCCCTCCTTTTCTCCCCCTCCCTACTACCTCACTTCCTTTCTCCCCCTCCCTACTACCTCACTTCCTCCCTTTCCCTCCATACTCCCTCCGTCCCTCCCTTTCTCCCTCCCTCCCTCCCTCTAGAACCACCTCTCCTCCCTTTTTCCCCCTACTTCCTCCGTCCTCACTTTCTCCCTCATCCCCCTTCCCCCTACTACCTCACCTCCTCCTTTTCTTCCCCTACTCCCTCCGGCCTTCCTTTCTCCCTCATTCCCCCTCCCCCTACTACCTTCGCCCATACCTTTCTCCCCTTACTCCCTCCCTCCCCCTACAACCACCGCTCCTCCCTTTCTCCCCCTACTCCCCCCCCCAACTCCCTCTGGGCATGCCGAGTCCTTAAGGACTACCTCTTGCCAAGCAGTTCCTCTTGTTCGTGGGCCTGAGGTTGGGGTTGTGTTCCTGTGTCAGGAAGCTTTTAGAAGAGACCTAAACCGTCGCCTTTCCTGTCGGCAGGAGAATCCCTGGCTCTTCCTCAATGCCCGAGGCCGAAGCTGTCGCTATCCAGGGGGTCTTGGAGCATGCCCCTGATAATGCAGTCTGGTCCCGTAGTGACACACATGGACTCTGTTATTGAGTGCTATTGAAAGCGAAAACACAACACTATTTTCGCTCTCCCGCAATGACTCCAGCTGTGAGGAAGGAGTGGACAGGTCCTCGAGTCATGTCGACATCTAGGGAAACGAAAGGACTGACGCAGCTGCAGTACCAGCTTGAACGAGACCCACCGTAGACGTTGGCATCTCACTATACTCGTTGCATTGAGAAATGGCCGTTAGGGCGGAGCACCGGGAGTCCCCCTGTGTTGCCACATATAATTATTTTATAATTTTATTTTATTCTATAATTTTATTTTATATTTCTATAATGTTGCCACATATAATTATATTCCAATTTTTTGTCACACACCACCACTGAGGTAAAAATCAAAGCAATGTTTTCTATACAAAGGTTTCGCTTCCTCGAGTCAGACATGGCATATGAGCAAGGGAGAGCGACGTTGCCCTACATATATTCTCTGGCCCCCGCCCCCCTCACACTGCATTCAGTGTGAGCCGTGCGGGCCGTGTTATCTGTGGAGATGTGGCACCACCGGGAAATCTCCTAACCCCGCCTTAGCGGTCACTTCTCGTTGCGCTGACTATAGGCAGAGCTCAGCTTAGGATCAACATTTTAGTGGTGACATGGGCAGAGGGGTTTCTCCGACAAGGACTGTGCTGGATTGCATCGCGAGGTAAAAGCGTACGAGCTATTCGCCCCCCACCCCACACCTACATTCATCTCCCGCTTCGTGCAGAGGTACTGCTTCGTGGAGTGCGCCTTAGGGACGATGTTTCTGGCATGACATAAATCGTACGAGTAATGACAACCGGCGGCGTCAGCACAAAACGCCCTTGATGTTGGCCCGCGACACTACCCGTGCCATTGGCCCTAAAACGATGTTTCTGTGTGTGTGTTTGTGTGTGTGTGTGTGTGTGTGTGTGTGTGTGTGTGTGTGTGTGTGTGTGTGTGTGTGTGTGTGTGTGTGTGTGTGTGTGTGTGTGTATTCACATTGGTCTTTTGGATCACGTGTTGGACTCGTGATCGACAGCTATTTCCCTCCCGGAAGAGAGCTCAGAGCTCGTATGACCGATCTATGGGTAATGCTATGACCTTACACACACTCACCCCCCCAACTCCCCGCCCACTAGAGTCAGAGTAACGACCCGAAGCGCAGCGGTACCGAAATAATTTCGGCCCTGGGCAGGTTTCGAACCAGGTACTGCGAGCACCACCGTACTTGACAGTCCAGCGCTCTATCAACCGCGCGCGCGCGCGCGTGTGTGTGTGTGTGCGTGCGTGTGCGTGTGTATATATTTGTATGATATTCGCCGTTACTGGCGATTCAATTCAGATATATGTATATATATATATATATATATATATATATATATATATATATATATATATTCTGTATGTAGTAAAGGAAGCTGTATAGTATAATGAGTATGACGTTTTAGGAATCTAACAAATATTTGAATAAATTCTATGACAAATGGGAACAGCGCTTCCCATGGTGCCACATCGAGGTGTCACAGTTTAAGACAGATGGGATGGGGGTTTGGTAATCGCTGTTATAACCCCAAAATGTTATACTCGTTGTACTATACAACTTTCTTTACTGTATACAGAATAAAAAAGTAACACATAGATGGGAAAGAAGAGACAGGAAGGAATGTAATTAGGTTGATTTGGCACGACGTATGCCACACCTTGAACGGACTCTTTGGAGCGATCAGACTTTAGTAGAATGTCAACTCTCACCACCACGCCCCCCCCCCACACACACACATACACACAGACACACACATTGGAACATCAGAAAGGAAAGTCGTCGGTAGCAGTTTATAGTCAACTTTAGACCTTCTGGAGCCATGAGTTACAAGTTCTGTCATGAAGAAGAATCAATCTCTTCCTCAGAAATCACTTCCGCGGGTCATGAAAATCCGTTATTTAACTGAAAAAAAAAAAAAAAAAAAAAATCATCCTTCAAAAATACTTGTTACGTTTTATAGCCCAGGAGACTGTCAAGGGCTAATTTTTATTGCATATTCTGAATTCTTATTATGCATTGCGACAAAGTCATTATCCTGTTTTATTTTGCATGAAGACTAGTCTTACTTCGGCTTTATATCACAATATCCATCCGCTTCTGTTGCTAACTAAACTATTCAAATTGTTGAAAAACTATTAGATTACAATAAATTTTACAATTTCTCTTAATATTTCAGAAAAGGTTATTTTCGTATATACCGAATATGAAATGCGTGTGCCTACTGGAACATGACACTTTTTGTCCGTATTCTATTTCAGACCGTTCTTCCAAGCGATAAACAATTTCAACCTAGCCTCGGTTATTACCCATTATAGAAAGAATGGCTCCTGACAAAATTTAGTCTTCACTGACGGAGAGCCTTTCTTGTTCAGAAATGGATTCTCAAGTAATCAAATTTGTCAAACCTTAAGGGTCGTCTACACTACCAGTATGCACCTGTGGTTTTGGAGCCTGTTGACGGCGAATACCCGGAAAATAATAGTGTAGATGCGAACAAGTGAAGCAACATCCCTGACCGAGGCAGTTCATGAGCGAACTATATAATCGAGCGTGACCACCTGTGAGCTACATCCTCAGCAGTGTTACCTGATGAACATAAACGTTGATCACATTTAATCTCCATGCCAGACGTTCTATTGTATGGGTTGCACAGTGAGAAACTAATAGCATGCTGATATTTATGGAGGTTATGGAGTTATGGATTTACAGTTATGGGGCTACGGAATTCCCTGGGATGTACCTGGTACTCATGGACGATGTACCGTTATTCCTCAGGGTTGACACACTGGATAGGGTAGAACTTATTGAGTCAGTGCAGTGTAAGCAGGTAAATTGATGGCCAGTGGTCTCTGCCATGCTTTAGCACCATCCCTGGAAACTGCTCAAGCACAATAGGTGGCCACTGATAATGTAGACGGGACTTTATTCTGAAAAAATCCGTAGAGAGCATCAACAGGACGAAAGTGTTAGTGATTTTCTATTTTTCGAGTAGGATCCCCTCACGTGAATTAAACCACCTCGTAGTAGATAATAGATTAACTGAAAGGCTCCACTCAGATGCATAAAATCGTCTAGTGGAGGTTGGAACGAACTACTTTCAGAAGGGATTGAGGTAAAAAAAAAAAAGACTACTTAACCAATCCATTGGCGCAATGTTTGCATATATAAACACAGCACAGGCTGAAGACCTACCTTTAGCTGAATGAAACTATTTGACATACTTAGGGTTTGCTTTGAAGGTGTGCAGAATGACCTCGTTCCATACGTTAACTACTATCGTACTGGGAGGCATTGTTTCCTATAATTCTGACTGCCGCCAAGCTATTTAATTCATTTCCTTGGCTTCCATTCGTTAGTTAAAGGTTTTAAAATAAAGGCAGATTGTGTCCTCTTTCAGAAAGTCTTAAAAGTAATACTGTACGAGTCTATAATCTCGGAACAAAAGCGATGGACTTAAGTAATTTTTTTTTTCAACTGAAATTCTCGTCGCCGGCGAAGTAACAAGTTGAGAACTCGGCACCTCTCACTCC
>NC_134784.1:9144211-9149211 GCF_046742065.1 Oratosquilla oratoria
CCATGTCATTTATGTATATGGCAAACATGATCGGGGTCAGTACAGATCCCTGCGGGACACCACTTATCATCATTTCTTCCCAATTTGAGAATTTATCTCTAATTACTACTCTCCTTTTCCTCCCAGTCAGGAAGTCTTTCATCCATTCCAATAATTTTCCTCTGATGCCACCTTTTGACTCTATTTTCCTTATTAGTTTCTTGTGTGGTACCTTATCAAATGCCTTTTGTAGGTCCAGAAAGGCACAGTCTCCCCAACCATCTCTCTCTTGTATTATATATATTAATCTCGAGTAGAAGCAGATCAAGTTTGTTGTACATGATCTTCCTTGTCTGAATCCAAATTGATTTGGATTCAGTATAGTTTTTTTCTTCCAAATGTTTAACCCATCTAATTTTGATGACCTTTTTGCAAATGTTTGCTACTGTGCTTTTCAGGGAGACCGGTCTGTAGTTTGATGGATCTTCCTTGTTTCTTTCCTAATAAATCGACACAATGTTTGCATTCTTCCAGTCCTGTGGCACCTTTCCTTCTTGAAGTGAGAATTTAATTATATTGTATATCTTATCTGTTAATTCATTCATGCATTTTTTCAGTATCCAATTTGCAATTCCGTCTGGACCATGTGATTTTCTGACGTCAAGGGTTTTGATTTGGTCACTGATTTCCTTCTGTGTTACAATTATTTCTTTCATTGAGGGGGATATATCTCTATTTCCTCACAGTTAGGTGAGTTTTCTATTGTGAATACTGATTTAAAGTAGTCGTTCATAATTTCAGCCATTTTCAGTTCTTCTATATATTCGTATTTACCTTGGGGCAGCTTTTCTATTTCTTGTTTATTCTTCAGTTTGCCATTTACTTACTTCTTACTTCTTACTTCTGCTCCCAGGTAGGGTTTCAGCCTGTCAGTCGGGCCAGCACACTTCTCCAGATTGTCCTCTCAAAGCTTCCTTCTTCCCTCAAATCTTCTATTTTTCTTAATCCATTTGCCTCTAGGCTTTCTTCAACTCCATCTTTCCATCTTTTCTCGCCATTTACATACCTGTAAAATAGTTTGGGTTCTTCCTTGCATTTTTCTATTACTTTTTTTTCGTAGTTTTTCTTTTCATCTCTGCGTATTTTTACATAATAATTTTTTAGTTTGATGTACATTAGCCATCTGCTTGTTTTCTTGTCTTTTTTTTTTCCATTTCTTCCAAGCTTTATCTCTTTTATCCTCCGCCTCACTACATTTTTTGTTTTACCAGCTTTTTATGTATGTTTTTTTTCTTTTTTGTTGTGGTACGTATTTATTCACTCCCTCATTATAAATTTATTTTAGTATATGCCATTTCTCTTCCATTCCTGTTTCTTTATTCAGGAATTTTTCCAAGTTCACGTTGCGAAAGAATTTTTTGAGTTTCTCAAAATTTGTTTTGTTGTACAGCTACACAGAAAACTATCGTTAGTAGGGGTGTCGAAACATTCGCTAATGAACATAACCTTATGATACCGAAGGGTTGGTATTTCTGGGGTTCGAATTGTTCGAATTCCTTCTGAATGAATATGAATCGAATAATAGTTCCGGAGTTCATATGGATTCACTATGACATGATAATCTTATTTCCGATGGAGACTTCAACTTGTCTCAAATAGTTTCGTTGTTTTGTGTCAAAATGATTAGCGTGATTTACTAACGATAGTTTTCTGTGCAGCTGTACATTAGTCTTACTACTCTATGTTTATTACTTCTGCTTTGATCCATTTGCTCTTTTAACTCAAATTCTATTAGTACATGGTCACTCTTTCCTATCGGAGTTTTGTAATAAAATTTGTCGACAATTTCAGGCTCTGTCGTAAGTATTAAATCCAGCATTGATGTTCTTCACTGCCTCTCTATCTGGTATTTTTCCTTATCTACTGAGTCATTGTGTATTCGATGGTCATGTCGAGCAGGACGTTGCCCCAGAGTTCCTCTTCACCCTTCACTGTCATTTCCCCCCAACTATTACTTTTGAATTAAAGTCACCCATAATCACTATATTTCCTCTGTCGTTCAGTATATTAGTTAATTCGTATTTTGTATCTTCTAATATTTTGGAATGATCAATTTCTGTCCAGGACTGTGTTTTGGGGGACACGTACATCACTACAAATTTTCTACTCTTCATATATTTGCTTTCAACTTGTATCGTAATTGATTCTACATTATTTTCTCCTTCAGTTATTTTTGTTACATTTAAATATCTATGAGTCAAAATTAATACTTCGCCACTCTGTTTATCCTTTCTATTCTTTGTCCAACAATCGTATAAGTCTTGTCCCACAGTGTTGGGTGGTAGAGTACACTTTAATTTAGTTTCCACTATTCCCATTTAGTTTGGTTTTTCTAAGGCCAGATAATTAATCATTTAATTGATTCATTCCTGATATTATTAGATTATTCCATCTATATTGGTATAAGCTATTTTTAATTTCCTTTCTCCTCGTCTTTTTCTGTCTGCTTTGTTTCCTTTTTCCTTATATACCATTTTCTCAGCCTCAGGTTCTGTGTGTGTGTGTGTGTGTGTGTGTGTGTGTGTGTGTGTGTGTGTGTGTGTGTGTGTGTGTGTGTGTGTGTGTGTGTGTGTGTGTGTGTGTGTGTGTGTGTGTGTGTGTGTGTGTGTGTGTGTGTGTGTGTGCGTGTGTGTGTGTGTGTGTGTGTGTGTGTGTGTGTGTGTGTATTCACTTGGTCTTTTTTGGATCACGTGTTGGACTCGTGATCGACAGCTATTTCCCTCCCGGAAGAGAGCTCAGAGCTCGTAGGTCCGATCTATGGGTAATGCTATGACCTTGCACACACACACACACCCAACTCCCCGCCCACGAGAGTCAGAGTAACGACCCGAGGCACAGCGATACCGAAATAATTTCGGCCCTGGGCAGGATTCGAACTGGGTACTGGGAGCACTTCTACTTCCCAGTTCAGCGCTCTACCAACTGTGCCACCGAGTCGGCAAGTGTGTGTGTGTGTGTGTGTGTGTGTGTGTGTGTGTGTGTGTGTGTGTGTGTGTGTGTGTGTGTGTGTGTGTGTGTGTGTGTGTGTGTGTGTGTGTGTGTGTGTGTGTGTGTGTGTGTGTGTGTGTGTGTGTGTGTGTGTGTGTGTGTGTGTGTGTGTGTGTGTGGAAAATGGTAAGGAAACACAGGTTGAAGCAGGAACACTGATGTAATCTAAAGTTTCAACTTCCGTCTTCTTCAGAGTAACAGACTAAATAATAAAGATAATGATAATAATTATCGACAGGTAAGTGAGAAGGTGTGGGAACAAGAGAGGGGGAGGGGGTGATAGATGAAGGTAAAGTTTAGAAAGTGAAGGAAGTATGAGTGTGATAGTGTGGGGCGGACCCACTTGCATGGTGTTTATTATGTGTTAATGGTCATCCTATTCTATGCTCTAATCAATAATTCCCTAGTTAGCTAATCATATATATATGGTGCGAAGGAAGGACTTGTTTCCTGTTGTACATTTTTAACTGACTTAAGGTTTAAATATGGTTTTACTTTATTGTGATGTTATTGATAAATTATATACAAGTCCTTCCTTCATTTTACACAAATTATAATAAATATTAACATGAGTACGGAGCAGGTGTGGCTATATAGTGACAAAGTGCCGTGAGTGTTAATTCAAGTTTCTTAGTGTGAGTTCTTATTTCAATTCATTTTTAATTTAAGTGATAGAGTGAGTCACACCTGCTTCCATTTATTTTATATATATATTTATAGATATATGTTTTTTTTTTCTCAGGGAGGTTACATTTTAATTATTGGCTAATTTGCCTTGTGAATTTTAATACTAGTGTGAATGTAAAGTTGTTCACACATATCCTGTGGGTATGTGTGTTTATGTGGGCAATTACCTTAAGTATTATCTTATATTTATATTACGTTATTATTTACGTATGTAACCTTCCTTTTTTTTTTTTTTTTTTTTTATTAGCTATTGGCCGTGTTTATGGCGGAAGGATTGGATTTAGCCTAGTATGGTTTTAATTCTGAGCCCGTTTTTGTGGTCTTGCGTTTGTTTAGATGAATGAGGAGGTTGGGGTATTATGATCTGTTCTAATATGTTATTCCATGCTTTACTGCTCAGTCTTATGAGTCTTGAGTGTATTGTTTCTATGTTTGTTGTTTTGTGGAGTTGTTCTTGTGTTTCAAGGTATGGTGGTTTATGTTTTAGTATTTTCCTTAATGTTTTGTTTTGTAATGTTTGCATGGTTTTGATGTTTGTGTGTGTGCTTGTGACTGTGATTATTGGTGGGTATTCCAGTTGTGGTCGTGCTAGTGTTTTGTAAAATTTTATTTGTGTTTTTGTTGTTAGTCCTCTGAAGCGTCTTAGTCTGTTGAGTGTGTTTTTTGTGATTTGTATTCTGTTTTTGATGTGGTGTTTTATTCCTTGTGTGTTGATGGTGAGGCCTAGGATGTGTGCTTGTTTATTGTATGGTATTATGTTGTTTATTTTTATTGGTGCTGGTTGGCGTGTTGAGATGGCTAGTAATTGGAATTTGTTTGTGTTTGTAATAGACTAGTACAGATCATCGCAGTATATATACACTTATAGCGGATCATCTTGCCGGACGTCTTAGAATGGAGCACGCTGATTGGTCCTCGCTTTCGCCGAGAACCAGCCAGGCTGCAACCAGTGACAGATTTGTAAACTCCTCTCTGTGGTTGGTGACCTCTCCTGTGACGATATATACGGGTTTCACTAACTTTCTCAATCTCTTGTCAAGTCCCGTGCGGAGGGGGCGAGCACTTTCCCAGCTAGGAAGGTGTCTCTGTGACTCTGCATGCACCACTTGGGAACTGGAGGGTCTGTGGTGCCACAGACTATTTCTGTGTTCCCCTCTCCTTCCAGGGGAAGACAGAACTCGGACCAAGGTAATCTAGACCTTAGATTCCAGTGTTCACCGCATTCCAGCTTCAAATCATGAGAAAGTCGCCGAGCCTTGTCCACCATCGGAGTGAGGGCTTGAACC
>NC_134784.1:9151711-9156711 GCF_046742065.1 Oratosquilla oratoria
AGTTAAGTGAGGTACTTAGACAAGGCTTTCTGCGATAAAGATAGGAAACATAGGACGCAGGTGTGTTTCCCCGGCGCGGGGATAGAAGATGTTAGAGATAGAATTGAAGAGTGTTTAGTAGAGGAAGGTAAGGACCCTGTAGTTTGCTTAAATGCCGAGGGCAATGATATAGGTAGGTTAGTGAGTGAGGAATTGTTTGCGCGGTTCCGGGATGCGCTAGACAAGATTAGAAATAAGGGAGTCCAAGGCGTAGAGTTGGAGGCATGTGGCATTCCAGGGCTATTGCAATGAATTGCAGGCTAGCAAATTTTGTAAGGCCATTGGATGGGCATTTGTCGACAACTGGGACCGCTTTTACGGTAAGAATCATCTATATACAAGGAATGGGGTGCACTTGTCGCCCAGAGGATTTCGGCTCCTTGCTGAATCCCTTGAGCGAGAAGTAGGCATCGTACAGGGTTCTTTCGGTTAGATTACGTGGGAGTAGGGGGGGGGGGGAGTATCAGAATATAGTTTAGTTAATAGAAACAACTTAGAGAGGGACCGTGAAAAGAATCACCAAAGCAGGTGGAGGGAAGATAAAGTTTACTATACAAATAGCAGAAGCATAATTAACAAAATTGTTTTGCTGCGAGGTAAAGCATGCGTAGAGAATTTCGATATTATAGCTATTACTGAATCCTGGATCAACATGGCTGATAAACATTTCCTTCCGGGAATCGAAATAGAATGATATAAGCTTTTTTCACAAGGATAGGGTTGGCAGTAGTGGGGGAGGTGTAGCACTTTTCGTTTAAAATAGAATATACTGTATTATCAACAATTCTATTAAGGAAGAGGACTGTACTGAACCTATTTGGGTAGAGAGTATAGGCAAGAATAAGAAAGTTATTATTGGCGTCTTGTATAGACCTCCTAACCTCAGCATTGAGCAGAGTGATCCTCTGATTCATGAAATTCACAGAGCGTCCCAGTGCAAAAACGTTGTGATCATGGGATATTTTAATTATAGAAACATTGACTGGGAAACTTTAATAGGAGATTAGGAAACGAATAAATTCCCAGATGTGGTGCAGGATAATTTCCTAAAACAAGTGATTACAGATCCTACGAGGGGAGAAAATACTCTGGACTTACTTTTGACTAATAATGAGCTCCTAATGAGCAACGTAAAAATGAGAGATAGTCTAGGCTCTAGTGATCATCAAGAAATAAGATTTAATGTTATTTGGGAAGAATTAAAAAGTACGAATAACGTCCAAGTACCAGACTTCAGGAGAGCAAACTTTGACAATATAAAATCATATTTGAATTCGAATATGAAATGTTATATGGACTCTTCGGACATTGTCGACGGGGTCAGGTCTTGATACTTGACCAGGGGTCAGGTCATGACCAGGGGTCGGGTCACGGGGGGTAATATGCATTCCTTGGGTCAGGTCACTTGGGGGCGGGGGGTCAACAGACAGGTCAGCAATTTGAATGAAATGTATAGCAATCTAACTGATTTAATTATTAATGCACAAAATACATATATCCCCCTGAAGTCAATACGTAAAAAAATAGAAAAATAATAATAATAATAATAATTAAAGATAAAAAAAAAACGGGAATCACACTTTAGATCAAGATATAACGAAATGGCAAAGCTGGTTAAAAGGAATACACGTACAGCGAAACGTAATTATGAAATTATTATGAAAATATTATTTAGGAAGAATAAAAAAGTACGAATAACGTCCAAGTATCAGACTTCAGGAGAGCAAACTTTGACAATATAAAAACCTATTTGAAATTGAATATGAAATATTATACGGACACTTCGGGCATTGTCGACGGGGTCAGATCTCGACACTTGACCAGGGGTCAGGTCATGACCAGAGGTCGGATCACGGAGGGTAATATACATTCCTTGGGTCAGGTCACTTGGGGGCGGGGGCTCAACAGACAGGTCAGCAATTTGGATGAAATGTATAGCAATCTAACTGATCTAATTATTAATGCACAAAATACATTTATTTCCCTGGAGTCAATATGAAAAATAGTAATACTCCCAAATGGATGACGGACAGATTGAAACATGAGATCGGAATGAAAAGAGGACTTTACGCAAAAATAAAATAAAAAACGGAGAATCACATTAGATCAAGATATAACGAAATGGTAAAGCTGATTAAAAGGAATACACATATAGCGAAACGTAATTATGAAATTAAAGTTGCCAGTCAAGCAAGATCAAACCCAAAGGGTTTCTTCAATACTATAGAACAAAAAATAAAGAAAGAATAGGACCAATTAAAAACGATGAAAATGTCATGATAGAATCTGAGGAAAAAATGAGTAAGGAGTTTAACGATTATTTTCTATCGGTGATTTTTAATGAGAGGTTAGGTAAAATACCTGACTGCGATCCGATTTTCAGAGGGGATGAAGAAAGTAGTCTATCTAATATCAGCATTAGTAAAGAAGAAGTAGTCAAGCAGACTGAAAGATTTAAAGCTACAAAATCCCCGGGTCCAGACGAATTTTTTTCAAGAATGCTTAAGGAGTGTAAATTTGAAATCTGCGACCAGTTAACTGAAATATCGAATAATTAGGTAGACACTAGTTTTGTGCCTACTGATTGGAGGCAGGCAAACGTTTTTCTTATTTCTAAGAAGGGAGATAGATCGTCTATATGCAGCTACAGGCCAATCAGTTTGATATCGGTTATAGGAAAAATGCTTAAATCAGTAATAGTAAACAGACTCAGAGAACACTTCGAAAGACATAATCTAATTCGTGATCCACAGCATGGTTTCTCCAAGGATAAGTCATGTGTGACTAATCTTCTATCCTTTTACACTAAAGGAGGAAAGTGTTGGAATGAATTAGAGCTTGGATTGATAACAGAAAAACAGTGGGTCACCATAAATGGAATAAAATCTAGGTGGGACAATGTTACTAGTGGGGTCCCCCAGGGCTCGGTTTTGGGTCCCTTGTTGTTCATTATGTACATAAACGACTTAGACGATAGGATAAATAGTGATGTTAGTAAGTTTGCGGACGACACTAAAATAGGACGCCTAATTAGGTCAGGAGACGATGCAGAGATTCTGCAGGATGATCTTAACAAATTGTTCACATGGTCGGTGAAATGGCAAATGAACTTCAATATCTCTAAGTGTAGCGTGTTAAACGTAGGGCTACACAACCCCGAAAATAGATACAACTTAGATAACACGCTTTTAGGGAAAACTGGGTGCGAAAAAGACCTGGGAGTTCTAGTGAGTCCGGACCTTAAAACAGTGCAACAGTGCCAGGAAGCAAACAGAGCATTAGGTTTCATTGCTAGGACGGTAACGAATAGAAGTGCAGAGGTAATTATCAAACTCTATCTAGCGATAGTTAGATCCATCCTTGACTATGCGGTACAGTTTTGGTCTCCGTCTTACAGGATAGACATCACTGCACTAGAATCAGTACAGAGAAGAATGACCAAAATGATACATGGACTCAGGAATTTGCCCTACGAAGAGAGGCTTAGGCACCTTAACTTGCTGTAAGAGGCCGGTAGATGGAAGTATAAATGAAAGTAGAAAAGAAAGTAGATGGAGAGGTAGATGGAGAACGAATGCTAATCCAGGGTCAGTTGTTATGAAAACAACGGCCGACGGCCGACAGGCGACAAGGATAGCTGAGTCAGACTCGCGCCTTGTATATGTTGTATATGTAACAAAATGCGGAGTGTCGCCTGGTGTGAAATATTGTTTTGACTGTTGTAATTGTTAGCGGACAAGCCATTTTTGTTACGACATAATGCTTACGTGGTGGTATCGTTTGGAAGAGTATAACAGCCTCTCTGATTGGAGAAAAAGGTGGAGGAGGAGAAAAATTATTAGCGCTGAGAGGAAAAGTCACGCCCATAAGGTGTGACACTTGTTTGAGAAGTAAAAGACTATTGGATGAATGAAAGAGTGATGTCAGAACGAAGGTGGCTTGACGTAATGTGGAGAGTTCCGGGTGGGACTCTCGGGGTGTACTGAACGAGACCAAGAAGCATCTAAAAACTACACCCTATTTTATTCACCCCTCAAGAAGAACAAGGCATGGGGCCTTAAGAACAAATTGCTAGAACATACCTAGAGAGAATAGAAACGCTCTGTGGAGACGGGGGCGACACTTGCACTCTCTGGAAAGACGCAGAGTGCAGGGTGATCTAATAGAGGTGTTCAAATGGATCAAAGGCTTTAACAAGGGTGATGCAAACAAGGTCATCATATTAAAACAACAGGGCAGGACTCGCAGTAATGGTTATAAACTGGACAAATTTAGATTTAAGAAGGAAATAGGCAAGAATTGGTTTACTAATAGGGTGGTCGACGAATGGAATAAACTTAGTAACCATAGGGTAAGTGCTGAAACTATCAGTTGTTTTAAGAAACGATTAGACAACTTTATGGATGGAAATGACAGGTGGTGATGGATACGGAGCTGCCTTGTGTAGGTCTTATGGTCTCTTGCAGTCTCCTTAATTTTTACGTTCTTATGTTATGTTCTTAAGAAGGAGAAGAAGAAGAAGAAGAAGAAGAAGAAGATGAAGAAAATGAAATAAAAAAAAGAGAAAGAAAAAGAAGAACATGAAGAAGAAGAAGAAGAACATGAAGAAGAAGAAGAAGAAGAAGAAGAAGAAGAAGAAGAAGAAGAAGAAGAAGAAGAAGAAGAAGAAGAAGAAGAAGGAGAAGAAGAAGACGAAGAAATGAAAGAAGAAAAAAGAGGAAGAAAAAGAAGAAAATGAAGAAGAAGAAGTAGAAGAAGAAGAAGAAGAAATAAAGAAGAAAAAAGAAGAATAAGAAGTAAAAGAAGAGGAAATAAAAAAGAAGAAAAAAGAGTTAGAAAAAGAACATGAAGAGGAACAAGAACAAGAAGAAGAAAAAGAAAAAGAACAAGGAATAAAAGAAGAAGAAGAAGAAGAAGAAGAAGAAGAAGAAGAAGAAGAAGAAGAAGAAGAAGAAGAAGAA
>NC_134784.1:9159211-9164211 GCF_046742065.1 Oratosquilla oratoria
ATAATAAATTGACATACAAATAATAATTAATGAGAATCAAACAGACAAATGATAGCAAAACAAAAACATATAATATAAAATAAATGATAATCACTACAGCATCTTGCTTAGGTGTTTATCTAAATGATTCTTAAAGCTTCGAACTGAACTACATTGCACTGCCTCTGCAGGAAGTTTATTCCATTCATTAACTACACGGTTGGCGAAGTTGTTTCTACCCACTTCCAAATTGAATCTATTTCCGGACAGTTTGAGACCATTGTTTCTTGTCGGATTCTCATTCAATGTGAAGATTTGGTCACTTTTCATGTTGTCAATTCCTTTTAGAATTTTAAAGACCTGTATCAAGTCATCTCTGAGTCTACGCTTTTTTAGGGAAAACAGATTCATATGTTTTAGTTGATTTTCGTATGATTTATTTTTGATATTTGGAATCAGTTTTGTAGCTCTCCGTTGTACTTTTTCTAGTCTGTCAATGTCTTTAATGAGATTTGGTGACCATACAGAAACAGCATATTCCAAATGTGGACGAACTAACGATTTATATAGCTTGTTAATGAGTGATGGACTTTTGAAGTCAAAAGATCGCGCAATCAGTCCTAGAATCTTATTTGCTTTCTCAGAGGCTGAAATACACTGCTTGGACGATTTGAGATCGTTACTGATAATTACGCCGAGATTTTTTTCACTATTCACTTTTGTTAAAAAATTTCCATATAACTTGTAATCGTACTTACTGTTATTTTTACCTATGTGCATTACCTTGCATTTACTTGCGTTAAATTTCATTAGCCACTTTTCAGACCATTGCTGTAATTTATCTAAATCTTCTTGAATATCTAATTGATTTAAGTGATCATTTGCCATTCCGCACAGTTTTGTATCATCAGCAAATTTGGACAGTAGATTGCACACACACACACACACACACACACACACACACACACACACACACACACACACACACACACACACACACACACACACACTCACACACACACACACACACACACACACACACACACACACACACACACACACACACACACACACACACACACACACACACACACACACACACACACACACACATATATATATACACACACACACACACACACACACACACACACACACACACACACACACACACACACACACACACACACACACACACACACACACACACACACACACACACACACATATATATATATATATATATATATATATATATATATATATATATATATATATATATATATATATATATATATATATATCCTATCCGAGAGTTGATACCTTGACGTGGTGGATAGGCTTGAGAATCTTGGTGTCGATAGAGAGAAATCTCTGCAGGGTCACCCATATCGAACAGGTTTTGTAAGAAATATCAGACAAAGAGGAACTCGCATACACAGTCGCAGGACCCAATGCTAACTGGTACCGTCATAATGACGGCGTGGACCATTGGGCACCCTATAGATATATAGGGCTTCACCGAATATAATGAATAAGGTGACACCAGAGAAATATCTCACCAGAAACTAGTTGGCAGGGAGGTGAGATTACTGCCAAAAAAGCCCTTCATAGCAATCATGAAAAGTACAAACAAAACAAAACCGGGCGTCCCTGTTGGATCATCGTCTCCCTAAGGTCCAACCGCATTGCCTCATGTGCTTACGGGCAGCGTGCCACCGAATGTGAGTAAGCACTGCCCAAGCAGATCCAAGCCTTGGACATTAAACAGCATGAAGGAAATGAAGATCTATACTTACAACGTAAGAACCCTCTCAGAAGACCACAGGCTGGAGAGTTTAATGGAAGAACTAGACAACATCAAGTGGGACATCGTAGGACTGAGCGAAGTCCGAAGAACGGAAGAAAAGTTGATACAATTACAAGATGGTCACCACCTGTTCTACTATAGAGGTAAGGACAAAGAAAGATCTAGTGGAGTAGGATTCTTGATCCACCGAGAAGTTGCTGGTAGCGTAGTCAAGTTCTGTAGTTTATCAGACAGGGTAGCTTATATTGTGATTAGACTATGTAAAAGGTACACTCTAAAAATAGTTCAGGTTTATGCACCAACTTCACAGAGTACAGACGATGGAATTAAATCCTTCTATGATGATTTAAGTCAAGTAATGGATCAAGAAAAAAGTAAGTACACGTTGGTAATAGGCGACTTTAATGCTAAAGTTGGAATGAAGAGGGGAGACGAGTCGTGCATTGGGAAGTTTGGAGTAGGCGAAGGAAATGACAGAGGCGAGATGTTAGTCAATTTTGCAGAGAACTACAACTTGAGGTTAATGAACACTTTCTTCCAAAAGCGCGTAGGTCGTAAATGGATCTTGAGAAGTCCAAATGGTGCAACAAAGAACGAAGTAGACTTCATATCAGGAGATGAGAGCAAGAGCGTTAGCAATGTTATGGTCATAGATAAAGTCAACATAGGTAGTGATCATAGAATGGTAGGTTGCACAGCTAAATTCAATTTCAGAGCCGAAAGAAAGAAACAAGTTTTAAAAAAGAAAATCAGCCTTGCAAAGGTTAAGGATAATAAGAAGGAATTTCAGTTAGAAATTAAAAATAGATTCGAAGCTCTAAGAACTAACGAAGACACAGTCGAGGATATGAATTTCAATTTAGTGAATATCATTAGGGAATTGTCAGAGAAAGTTAGAAATACAAAAAGTATAAGAGAAAACAAATATTCCAAAGCTACAAATGACCTAATTAAAAGAAGGAGGACAATGCAAATTAAAAACAGGAGAGACGAAATAGAAAGAGTAGAACTAAAGCTTATCAACAAAAGGCATAGATCAGAGAAAAGAAAGAAAAACATGGATGAAATAGAGGAAACTATTCGGAAAGGAAAAATATTAAAGGGACTGAGCGCAGACATACTTTAGGAAGACAGCAAATGATATGTCTGAAAGATAGAAATGGAGAAATCATTAACTGCAGAGACAGAATGGTAAAAAGAGTAGAGGAATTTGACCAAGAGCTTTACTCATCGAAGACCGTAGTTGAGTCAGTAAGTTCATCTGTAGACGTTAGTAGTATACCAGAGATTACAAAGGAAGAAGTAGAATTTGCCCTAAACATATGGAAAGAGGAAAAGCACTTAGGGAAGATGGTATATTGATAGATCTGTTGAAAGATGCAGGGAAAAAAGTTCATATCAAATTAGCTCAGTTGTACACCCAGTGCTTATGTCAAGAAAGCGTTCCTGAATCGCAGTGCAATGCTATAGTGGTTTTACTTTATAAAAAAGGAGACCAGAGTGACCTTAGTAACTATCGACCGATTAGCTTACCATCAAATGTATATATTCTCAAAGATCCTTACAAATAGAATAAGTCAACTTTTAGATGGAAACCAACCGAGAGAACAGGCAGGATTTAGGAGCGGATATTCAACTCCAGATAATTAAAGGCGATGAACCAACTAATCGAGAAAACAAAATAATTCAATATACCTCACTGGTTAGCTTTTGTAGATTACGAGAAGGCCTTTGACTCGGTAGAACAAATAGCAATACTAAACTCGCTACGCAATCAGGGTACAAATGAACAGATCGTAAGGGTTTTAGAGATGATTTATGCGAATGATACCTTTATAATTCGACTACATAAAGATACATAAAAGATCAAGATCGAGAAAGGAATACGGCAAGGCGATACGATTTTACCCAAATTATTTACAGCTTACTTGGAAAAGATTTTCAGAAGGTTGAGATGAGAAGAGAAAGGTTTGAAGATTAATGGCGAATATTTGAATCACCTAAGATTTGCGGATGACATTATTCTTATTTCAGAAAGAGCAGAAGACTTGCAAGATATCCTGAGTGATCTGAACAAGGAAAGTCTCAAATTAGGTTTTAAGATTAATAAGAGTAAAGTAAAAATAATGTTCAACACGCAACTTCAAAGTAAAGATATTATGATCGATGGCAGGAGTCTTGAAGAATTAGAAGAGTATAATTATTTAAGCTAGATGGTGAAAATGACCAAAAATCATTATAATAAAAAAAAGTCGGATTACAAATCGTTGGAAAGTGTTTGGTAAGTATGGTAAAATACTAAGAGGCTCTCTACCTTCAAGTTTAAAACGTAAAGTTTACAATCAATATATTCTGCCAGCAATAATCTATGGGTGTGAGACTTGGAAACTGACGAAGGCGATGGAAACAAAGCTAAGGACTGCACAAAGGAGAATGGAGAGATCAATGAAGGAAATAACGCTGAGAGACCGAAAGAGAGCAAGTTGGGTGAGAGAGCAGAGGAGTAAAATATATTGTGAAGGCGGTAAATGAGAAGAAGTGGAATTGAGCAGGTAAGTTAGTGCGAACGACTGATGAGCGATGGAGCAAGTGTGTTACTGAGTGGGAAAACGCCAGAGTGATTACTTTCAACAATACTTTTGTCGAAAGAAATTTAATTGAAAGTTGCCTGATTAAAATCACAAATGATAACAACTTTAACCTTAACTTAGGATTGTACAAAATTGATAATTATATTTGTAAGGAAATAGCCAATAATTACAAAATGTAAGAATGCTGGACGTGTGACCCACGCCCGGACAATTCGTCCACCTTTCCTAGTGTAGTTCCTTATACTCTTGTCATACTATATTATGTTTGCTGTACCCTCTTTCTTTGTAATTTACACTGAAGATGTAATATACGAAAGCGCTCTGCTCCGTTTGTTTATTTTCTTAAGTGGTTACCTTGCATTTATAAAACACACGTTCCTAGTGTTCTTATTGCATATATATATATATATATATATATATATTATATATATATACATGTACACACACACTTATATATATATATATATACATATATAGATACATATTTATACATATAGACATATAAAGTATATACATATATGTATATATAAATATATATATGTATATATATATATATATATATATATACACATATATATATATATATACATGTGGAAGTGAGGTGGCAAAATGAAACGTTA
>NC_134784.1:9169211-9176711 GCF_046742065.1 Oratosquilla oratoria
TATCTGTGCATCTGTACCTGTACCTATATCATATTACTTCGTTTAGTCATTTAGTCTTTCTTGATTTTCTCACATGACCTAAATCCTTCTCAGATCTTTTCGTTAGGGATGAGAGGGGTTTAAAAAAACATGAAAACATATTGAGAAATACCAAACATCACAAGAATGTGAAGGAAAACATATTTCCACGCAGATGCATAAATACTCGCAATAGCTTAAAAAGTGAATTAGCCCGATACATGAATTCAGATCTAAGTATGATCATTGGAAAACCACCATGACATGAAAATTAAAGTAGTGAAAAGTTTCTTCTTTTGTACACTTAGTATATATAGTGAGGAATAGCTGGAAGAAGAGTAGTGAAGAATGTGGCCTTTTGCGATACTAAAATTCCCGGCTTACCTCATCAAGCAACGCAGGAAAAGGGTAACCACGATAATGGAAAGTTGTAGACAAGGAAGTGAAACAATCACGCGACTCATTCATCAGTAAAGTAGCTACTAACTTTGCTCGAACAGTGAAATCCAGCAACCTGGAAGTACCAGTCCAGTAGGACATGCAAAGACATCACGGGAACAAGAGCAAGCATCGACGGGAAGCCTGATGGCAAAGCCGGTATCATCGGATTGGGCACTCGAGTGAAAAGTCCGACATTGGAGAAATATCATGCGACTTGAAAACCCGGATTCGAGGACGTTGGTACGATATCCAGCAGGATTCCGCCACCAGCGTTTGTGTTGCACAATGGAACAGGCGGAACTACTGATCCGCGAGGCTGATAAAATCCGGAGAAAATTTTCGGAAGCAGGCGTCGTCTAGACGCCCAACACAATCGAACAAAACAGAGGCATCATTAACATTTCGCCCCATCTAATTCCTATGCTTCCAATAGTAAACAGAATCTTGGAAAGCTGTACCTAGTTGCCTTTCTCGTTTTATTTCCTCGTGCTTGTGTACTTGTTCATCAATAGTGGACAAACCACCACATTTCTTCCAATTGCGCAGCAGTCCATCAGCGATGAACGAATGTCCTCCTGCGCGTGGATAATTGCTCTCTATCTTCCTTGACTGTCCTTAGTCTCCACTGACAAACCCCCCCCCCCCGTCCCCTGGGTCCCCCCATACATATTGAGTGTTTTGTGTTCCACGACTAAGTACATGATAAAACTCTAACATGCGAAATGTCGTACTAATAAAGTTTCCGTCCTCACTTGTGGTGTTTTCCTTTGGTTAAAGTTAAATGAAGGTGAGCAATTCCAGTTTAGAAAATTAGGAAACAAAAAGAAGAAGAAAAGGAAGATAGGACGAGGGAGATGATAAAGGTAGTCATGAGTAGAAAAAACAGTGATAAGAAAAGCTTCTGGCAAATGAAAAGGTGTTATAGTGGTTGGATGGAAAGAGGAATGTTTACCAATTACAAAAGAGCGAAAAATAAAAGAAAGGCATCAGCCAAAAGAAACAGTGGGAGCAATATTGGACAATGATGAGAGTATACCTGAAGATATAGAGGAAGTGTTCTTACTAGGTAGATTTGTACTAGTTGCAGGATCAACGAAACTAAAAATCTTGTGCCAAAACACAGCAAATTGATTAACGAATGAAACATAAAAAGTAACGAGTATAAACAAGCTTGATGATATCTTGTCAAACAGGGATGCCACAGTAAAAAAAAAAAAAAAAAAAAAAAATTGAAGCTAAACAAAAATGATGAACAAACAGATGACGAAATTTTATTAGAGCGTGTTAGATCAGAAATTAAGGATTTGGACTCTAATAAATAGATAAGTAAATAAACAGAAAAAAATTAATTAAGCAATTACAAAAACAAGTAAGTAAATGAATAAGTTAATTAATTAAATGATTATTCTATAAACAAATATAGAAACAAACAAATATATAAACAAATAAGTAAATATATTAATATATAGAAATAAATAGATAAAAACAAATAAACAAATACATGAATAATCAATTCATTTATCAAATAGACAGATACGTAGATATATCAATAAATGAATAAATAAATTAATAAGTATATATATATATATATATATATATATATATATATATATATGTATATATATATACATATGTATATATTTACATAGATTTACATATCACTAAAGCGGACAAAAGTAATTGTTTGGTTATTTTGAACAAAGCTGATTATGTTAACAAAGTGAAAGACTTGTTGAATGATGAAGTCACGTATTCTAAGCTCCACAAGGATCCACTTGAGTCAGTTAATGCAGAATTTAATAAGAATCTTAAAAAGTTTTTGAAAGGGAATGACTTACTCATTAAACAGTTTTCTACTTTGTCACCTTCCTTACCATATATGTACGGGTTGATTAAAACCCATAAACCTGATCATCCTATTAGGCCTATAATCAGCTCTACTGGCTCCATTTCTTATAAATGAATTATCTAAATGGCTAGTGTCCATTCTGAGCCCCCTTGTTGGATCCATTTCTCATTCTCACATTAAGAACAACGAAGATTTAATCAGCAAACTTAATAGTCTAGACCTTACTTATGATTTCAAGTTAGTTAGTTTTGATGTTAATTCTTTATTTACACGTGTTCCTGTTTTTGATTTGCTTAAATTTCTAAGAAAAGGACTTCATTCACATAACTTACCCTTACCTGTAGACATTATTATCAATTTGATTAAACTTTGTGTGGTTAACTCTAAATTTGTTTTTAATGGTGAATTTTATATTAAAAAATTTGGTATGGCTATGGGAAACCCCTTATCCCCAGTTTTAAGCAATTTGTATATGGAGTTCTTTGAAAGGGAATTGTTACCTTATATTCTCCCCCGTAGAGTCATCTGGTATCGATATGTCGATGACATTTTATGTATTTGGCCTACTGATATTAATTTGGACAATTTTCTTATTAAATTAAATGACTTAGTGCCTTCTATTAAATTTAAAATTGAGGTAGAACAAGATAACAAATTGCCATTTTTAGATGTTTCTATTATTAGAAAAGATAGAAGTTTTAGGTTTGACATTTTTAGGAAACCAACCAATGTTTTGTCATATGTTCATTTCTATTCTACACATCATATTAATACTAAGGTTTCTGTTTTTTCATCCATGTTTTTAAGAGCTTATAGAATTTGTAGTCCAGAATTTTTAGACCAAGAAATAGGAAAAATATATGACATTGCATCGGGTTTGAAATATCCAAAATATGTTATAGATAAAGCACAACATAGGGCAAGGAAGTCTTATTTCAATATAACCCAAAAAGATACTTTTTGTAAGAAAAATCTTTTAGTAATTCCCTTTCATGATAACCTTGTGAGACTTCCTCGCATCCTTAAGGAGTTTAATATTAATGTTATTTTCAAAAACAGTACCATCAAAGAACTCCTTATTAAAAATTCCCCTTGTAATAATGTAGGATGTGTTTATAGTATTCCCTGTAAAAACTGTAGCTCCTGTTATATTGGCCAAACAGGTAAAGAATTAAATATTAGGATGAAACAACACAGGTACAGTATAAGGACGGGCCAAATGTCCAGTGGAGTTTTTGTCCATGTTAGGGACACAAACCACAACATTGACTGGGACAACGTTAAGAAAATTGTTGATTGTAATTCAGCTTTAGATAGGAACATCATTGAATCCTGTTTCATAAAGAACAATTTTGATAATAATATTAACTTGAGTTTAGGTTTATTTAAACTAGACAATTTTATAATTAATAGGATAGTAAAACAGTACCAAATTTCTTAATTGTACCAAATTTCCTGTGGACCTTTCGGCCACATAGTTTTGTTCTTTTGTATATATATATATATTTTTCTATGTGTATATGAATGTATATGTATTTTTTCATTTATTGTTACCATTAATATTTCTATATGTATATGAGTGTGTATGTATGTATAACGTCCGGAGGTTTTATGTGGCTATAACCTTTCCAGTTTTATTATTTCTGTTAAATATTGTGTTTTTTTTTGTACAATTTGATAATATTATCTTGTGTTTTGGTTAAATAATTTTATAATCATAGGATATTTAATCAGTAACAAGTTTCCTAATTGTACCAAATGTCCTATGGACCTTTCGGCCACATGATTTTGCTCTTTTTATTTATTTTTTATTTTTTTGTGTGTGTTAATATTACCTTTCTTATTTCCATGTGTATATGAATGTGTATGTACTTTTATTATTATTACCATTAACATTTCCATGTGTAATTGAATGTGTATGTATGTATAATGTCCGAAGGTTTTATGTGACTATAACCTCTCCCAGTTTTCTTACTTCTGTATAAATATTGTGTTCTATTTTTTCTTTCTTGTACTCTGAGGATGTCGTAATAGACGAAAACGTTCAGTATTCCGACTTTAATTTCCCTGTGGTTTCTGCAATATATATATATATATATATATAAATATATATATTTATAGTATATATATATGTTTGTATGAACACACACACACACACATATATATATATATATATATATATATATATATATGTATATACACACACACACACATATATATAAATAAATTATAGAATATAGAAACAAATGAATAAGTTAATAAGCAAATAAATGAATGGATAAAAAAGAAATTAATAAGCAAATAGACAGAGAGATTAATAAATGAATGAATAAATTGATAAATAAATAATGAATAAAAATTATTAGATAAATGAATGAATAGATAAATAAATAGATAAATAAACGAATAAATAAATAATAAATAGATAAGTAGATCAACAAATTAATCAATTAATGAATCAATATTTCATAAATAAATGAAGAAATTAATAAACAAATTAATGAATAAAATAAATACATAAATAAGTAAACGAAAATAAATAGATAGATAAACAAATGGACCTATACCAACAAATTTAGAGATAACCGACGATCCAAAGAAGAAAGAACCAGACATAATGTGGTTTGCCGAAACTCACTATTCAGGCGGAAGAGAGAAACCTATGGAATAGGCACAGAAAAGAAAAAAAAAATCGGAAATGGTGTGGTGATGACAATAGTAAAAAGAAACATCAAGGTGGAAAAAGTGGACATAGGGAAAAGAACAAATGATTCATATTTCACTGCTTTGGTGGTGCCATCGGAGCCGCGCTCGGGTCGCATTCGCTTGGTCGCGGGTTCGAGTTCCGTCCTTCTCTCCCATTCCAGCAGTGATTGTTACTTGCTCCAGCAGTCCAAGTGATAGGGCAAAGGTGACGGCTTGATTGATCGATTGATTGATTGATTGATTGATTGATTGACTTTTTTTTTAGGGCCAACAGTATTTTGCAAATAAGAGCCTCCCATACAAAATGATTGTGACTACCTCCTCCTTCGACAGTTATGGTTTATATCCAATTTTCGTCTGGCTAATGCCAATAGATTCTATTCAACAAACGTGTTTTTTTCTTTTTATTATTGAAGAGGTTCTTAAGTATCTCTGCCTGAGGTGTTACTGGGCTTTAGCAGCAGAAAGAGAGTGGCAACAGCATACCTTTACCTTTTAATATTCCATCCGTATCTTTTTATCTCCTTTCTTAATGACATCCTTCTTCTCCTAGCACCTATCTCGCTCCTAGCGCTCATTAATATCTTCCACTTCGCTCCTCTATCCCTGTCCTGCTATCCCCCTCCTTATTGACACTCTCATCTCTCCTAGCACCTCTCTTACTCTTAATATTTCTTCCTTTCAAGTAATTACTATCCTATGTTTATTATCCCCTCCCCTCCCCTCCCCCCACTTGACACCCCCTTTCGTATTTGGCTCTTCTTCGGCACGGTTTGTACTTTTGTACTCTTTTCATCTTGATAGCCCTCCACTTCATGATACTCCCTCTCACTCCTTCCTTCACCTTACTGTGACTCCTTCCCCTCTCCCAACTCATCCCTCTCCCATCATCCTTTCCCATTCCCTACCCCTCCCCTGGACAACATCCATTCCCCCCTTCTGCCATCACTTCCTCCTGTTGACACCCTCTCTCCTCCTGGCACCACGTCTTGGCGCCTCCCGTCCTCTTGGTACACTTCCACTTCTGGCACTCTTTCCCGTTCTGGTACCAACCCCCGCCTCCCCCTCCCCCTTCCCCCCCCCCCCTTGCCTCTCGGCACTTCTCTCCTCGCTAGCACTCCTTATCCTCTTGACGTTTCTTCCCGTCCTTCCAGCCTTTCTCCTCTTGCGTCCTTTCTCCCCTTTTCCTCCTCCTCCTTTGGCATCCCCTACATGCACTGTCCTCCGCGTTCTCCCAAGGGCGCGGCTGCCCATATGCAGCGGCACTTTGCCAGAGCCGCCCACACATAGGATCAAGCAAACTGCGGTGGCCGACAGATACGAGCAAGTGCAGGAGGCTTGGAAAGTCAGAGCAGCATAGTTTCACTTTGCAAGACCGGCCTGCTTGGGCACAAATTATGTTTATTTTCTTATTATTTCCATTTTTTCCTTTTTCGCCTTTTTATTACATTGTCTTTCTTCCTTTTTTGTATATATTTTTGGTTAGTACATTGGCATGAAAAATGTAGTAAATAAAGGAATGTAAAGGCAAAGACAAATTTGTGAATTGGGATCCTGTGCATAGGAGAGCTACTAGGGTTTTTACAAAGGATTACAAGGATTACAAAGGCGGAGCATGCCGACAGAAGGCCTTTTGATCCATATCTAGGTCGGATGCAAAAAAAAAAAAAAAAAAAAAAAAAAAAAATTATATTAATAAAATAATAAATAAAAACTATAATAATGTAAATAACTATAATAATGTATATAACAAATAAAATACATAAATTAAAAGAAAGGAAATAAATGTACACATCCGTCATCATCTCCAGTACCATCACAACCGTCACCATCACTAGCTTTCCATGACCATTCCTAACTTTACTCCAGCGTCTCAATCAACATCATCATCACACCAAAATCAAGCCGCCGCCGATTAATCAACACTCCTACCACCTCCGAAATAATAGTTTAATCAGTTTTAATCTGGCAAAGAATATCCCTAAATAATAAAAATGATATTACAACAATCATGTTTGAAGTAAAACCAGACAGCTGAATAACGGCTTCACCCATGAAAAGCAGTGGATTCCTCTCACTAGAGTAAAATCTCCTCACGGCGTCATAAAAACGCCTTCGTCTACGAGTTAAGCGAGATTTGAACCATTGGGGAACATTCTTTTAGTCAAACATTTCCATTTTTACTCGGTACTGACACCTTTCATATCAACCAATACATAACACGAAAGTAATGACAGTAAGATTACTTGCCTGTATGGTCACCACGATGTCATCGAGTAATGTACAGTCAAAGTCATCGGTACGTCCCACACGGTGTTCATCATTTTTTTTTTTTTTTTTTTTTTTTTTTTTTTTTTTTTTTAAGTCGGAGTAGAGTCCGTAAGAGGCATCGCCGTAGTGAAATGCTAATTCAATGATAAATCTAAACGAACATACATTTCCCACAATACTTCAATTGTCTGAACGAAAGTGTAAAACTCAACCGC
>NC_134784.1:9181711-9186711 GCF_046742065.1 Oratosquilla oratoria
CTATTCGCTCTATTTCTACCCCATTCCCCTTAATCAAAGCCCTTCCTTACGCTTTCCCAACTACACTCAACAAACTAATCCCTCTGAAACTACTGCGTTCACATTTTCCCCTTTTCCCTTGTAAAGCGGAAATATACAGGCTCTTCTCCAGTCCTCCGGTACTCTACCCTCCCTTAGGCCCACATTAAACAACCTCATTAGCCAGTCCACTATAACTGTATGTATGTATGTATGTATGTATGTATGTATGTATGTATGTATGTATGTATGTATGTATGTATGTATGTATGTATGTATGTATGTATGTATGTATGTATGTATGTATGTATGTATGTATGTATGTATGTATCTATGTATGTATGTATGTATATATGTATGTATGTATGTATGTATGTATGTATGTATGTATATATGTACCTATGTATGTATGTATGTATATATGTAGGTATATATGCATGTATGTATGTATATATGTATGTGTATATGCACCTATATATGTATGTATGTATGTATGTATGTATGTATGTATGTATGTATGTATGTATGTATGTATGTATGTATGTATGTATGTATGTATGTATGTATGTATGTATGCGAAGCAACCATTGGCTCTAGCCAATCGTTTTGCTCTGCTGGAAGATGGGATGGCTGAAAATCAGGAGTTCTTGGTGGTGGGAGACTCCATGATGCGAGGTTATGACATCCTGCGGGGGAAGACTAAACGACGTTGCAAGCTTGTATGTCAACTGGGCCGTGGGATCGTCGATTGTACCCAGACCATCAGGGAGTAAAGAGGACGAACACGGTTACGATTGTTCATACGGGAAGTAACGATGTGGGTAGGGTGAGATCAGAAGAATTTGCACGGAATTACAAGGTCCTCCTTCACGAGATGAAGGAACGTGGGAGCCGTCACGTAGTCTG
Organism: Oratosquilla oratoria; assembly: GCF_046742065.1. Lineage (NCBI taxonomy): Eukaryota > Metazoa > Arthropoda > Malacostraca > Stomatopoda > Squillidae > Oratosquilla > Oratosquilla oratoria. The sequence goes on from NC_134784.1 coordinate 9,182,636, forward strand.
TGGGATCCTTCCGAGGATCTACGCAGGCTCGTGTTGGAACAGTAGAGCTATAGGGATGAATGAGAGGATATCACGATTGTGCACAGAACTAGGATTCCACTTTCTTGATCCTTGATATATCTTTTCCAGGCGTCATGACCTTCACGCTTCTGATGTGATCCACCTTACACATAGAGCAATATATCAGTGTAGGACAAAATATCATTTTAGGGTATAATGTCGGTAGAGGACGAAATATTACATTAGGATGTAATGTCAAAGGACAAAATATCACGATAGGATATAATGATAGTGGAGGACAAATCATCACGATGGAATGTAATGATAGTGGAGGACAAAATATCACGATGGGATGTAATGATAGTGGAGGGCAAAATATCACGGTAAGATATAATGTCAGTGGAGGACAGAATATCATTTTAGGAAGGGATGCCGGACAGAATGTCAATGAACGACGGGAGGCCGGTGTGGAACGCGGTGACGTAAAGGGGGGGGGGGCAAGGTATACATTAGAGGTCGGATGACCGTGAGCGACCAGATGTCCGTGATGGTGCAAATGCCCATGAGGCATTGAATATCAATGAAGGGCCAAATATCAATATAGAGCAAAGTGCCAATAAAGAAAAAATATGATGTAAGGCATGATGTTGAAACTCAAAACGTGTCAAAAAGAAATAATCACGAGTTTCTTAAAACCATGTACTTTAATGCTTGTAGTATTAGGAACAAAGTCCAAGAAATACAGTCGTGTGTCAAGAGCATAAATCTCGATATGATAGGAATAACCGAGACATGGTCAAATGGTGGAGAGTTTGAAGCTGAATTTAATATTGCGGGATTTAAACACTTTCATCAGGATAGAAACCACAAGAAAGATGGGGGTGTTCTGTTGTACGTTAAAAACAATGTCCATGCTTGTGTTTTAGAGAAAGTAAAATAGGATGCATATGATAGTTTATGGGTAGAATTAACCCAAACGAATGGACAAAAATGAATGTATGGGTAATATATAGGCCAAAGACATTATCATTAGCAGACGACTAACTGTTGTTTCAAGAACTGTCTAGTTTCTGCAACCGGTACTTATTGATAATAGGTGATTTAATTTTTACTGACATTAATTGGATGACCCTAGAACATGGCCATATAGGCAGTCGCTTGATAGATCTCGGCGGCAATCACTTAGTTCATTATGTAAAAGAAACCACAAGACATTGAAACTTACTCGATCTATTGATCAATAGCCGCGAAAGCATGATAACCGATGTAGAAGTTGGTGAAACTATTGTAAATAGCGATCACAGCCTAGTCACATTTAAACTGCTAACTTTGTTTAGAATAGATACTTGTATATCTAAAATACCCGATTTCAGTAAATCTCAGTTCATAGGACTACGTCAGGAGCTTCAGCTTACAAATTGGATGGCAAAATTAAGCGAAAGACCTGTAGATCAGATGTGGGAAATGTTTCAAAGTACGCTTACTAAGATTATTCATATTTACAATCCATTTAAGGAGAGACGCCCCCCAAATCAGGCTTGCTCAAAATGGCTAGACAAAGAAACTGAAAAAAAGTATTGCTAAAAAGAGACAGGCTCATAAGAAATACAATTACTCGGGTGCACATAATGACTATCAAAGTTATGTATTAATACAGAGAGATTTAAAAAAGACAATCAAAAAACGAAAACGTCAATATGAAATGAATATCGCTGATAAATCTAAAGAGAATCCCAAAGAATTCTATAGTTACATTAGAGATAAAAAAAGGTTATTAGGAATCACATTGGCCCACTATTATCTGCTGACGGTCAACTTGAATATTCAAATGAAGGAATGTGTGATATTTTAAACAAACTATTTTAGCTCGGTATTCGTAAACGAAACACCTCAAAGTGAACTCCAAACTGAAACCTGTGAAAAGTCTAGGGTAAACTTACTACGGTAAATATAAAAATTAAAAGGTGTATAGAAAAAATCAAAGCTGATAAAACACCAGGGGCTGCTGGTTGGCACCCAAGAATCTTAAAGGAAATGGAAAATGAGATTGTTGTGTCATTGGAATTTATTTTAAAGAAATCCATCATATTCGGAGATGTCCCAAGAGAATGGAAACTAGCTAGCGTTACTCTCATATTAAAAAAAGATAAAAAAAATAAATAAATAACTACAGCTCTATAAGCTTGACTTCAGTCGTAGGATTAATGATGGCAACTATCATCAGAGATGTTATCGAACATAATTTAGAGAGTAACTGTTTGATATATGATAGCCATTATGGATTCAGACGGAAACGTTCTTGCGTGACTAACTTACTTGAATTCTACAACACAGTCATCTTGAATTATGACAAAAGAAACAATATAGATTTAATATATCTAGACTTTGCAAAAGCTTTTGATGCCGTCCCCCACGAAAGACTACTTACTAAATTAGCTTCACACGGAATAGGTGGTAGCCTATTAAGATGGACTTGTAATTAGTTGATTGATCGAAACAAAGAATTGTTTTAAATGACAAAACTTCTAGATGGAAAAATATTACGAGTGGAGTTCCTCAGGGTTCCGTTCTTGGGCCACTTCTATTCATAGTATATATAAATGATATCAACCTCGGACTAAAATCTATTGTTTCCAATTTGCTGATGATACAAAACTGTGGGGAATGGCAAATGATCACTTAAATCAATTAGATATTCAAGAAGATTTAGATAAATTACAGCAATGGCCTGAAAAGTGGCTCATGAAATTTAACACAAGTAAATGCAAGGTAATGCACATAGGTAAAAATAACAGTAAGTACGATTACAATTTTTTTGGAAACTCGTTAATAAAAGTGGAAAGTGAAAAGGATCTCGGCGTAATCATCAGTAACGATCTCAAGTCATCAAAGCAGTGTACTTCAGCCTCTGAGAAAACAAATAAAATACTAGGACTGATTGCGCGATCTTTTGAATTCAAAAGTCCGTCTCTCATTAACAAGCTATATAAACCATTAGTTCGTCCACATTTGGAATATGCTGTTTCTGTATAGTCACCAGATCTCATTAAAGACATTGACAGATTGGAAAAAGTACAACGGCGAGCCACAAAACTGATACCAAGTATCAAAAATAAATCATACGAAAATCGACTAAAACATATGACTCTGTTTTTCCTAAAAAAGCGTAGACTCAGAGGTGACTTGATACAGGTTTTTAAGATTCTAAATGGAATTGACAACATCAAAAGTGACAAAATTTTCACACTGAATGAGAATTAGAAAAACAAATTGTCTCAAATTGTCAGGAAGTAGATTCAATTTGGAAGTGGGTAGAAACAACTTTGCCAACCGTGTAGTTAATGAATGGAGTAAACTTCCTGCAGAGGCAGTGCAATATAGTTCAGTTCGAAGCTTTAAGAATCATTTAGATAAACACACCTAAGCAGATGCTGTTATGCTTGTCATTTGTTTTATATTATTTGTTTATTTGTTTTGTTATCATTTGCCTGTTTATTATTATTTGCTTGATTCACATTATCATTGGTTATATGTCAATTTATTATAATTTACTATTTACCTATATGTTTATTATCTAACTATACCTATGCATTTATTTATCTATTTTATTTAATATTATTTATATTATAATTTTATTCTATTTACTTATTTACTTATATATCTATTTATTTATTTGTCATTATTTTTCTTTCGCATCCGACCTAGTTATGGACCAAAAAGTCTTCTGTCGGCATGCTCCGCTTTTGTAATCCTTATGTATGTATGAATGTATGAATATATGTATATATGTCTGTCTATATGTATGTTTGTATATATTGTCTCTTGATGAATAGGAACGTTGCTTTAAATCAACACAGATATGGGTTGTTGCTGTTTGCTCTTGTTGCCACTTTAGACTTAACTGATATGTTTGGTCTCTCTTTGTTCATACGTTATTCTGAGATAGATGTGATCGTCTGATTCAAATGTGGGAATGATCATTGAGGAGTGGTGACGTTGTTTGAAAATAGATTTTTTGTATGTATGTTAACATATATCTTGTTGTTATTGTTTCTTCTTCTTCTTCTTCTTCTTCT
>NC_134784.1:9191711-9193938 GCF_046742065.1 Oratosquilla oratoria
TAAAGGATTTAAAACCGACCAGTGCACCAATATGCCTTTCCCTCTCCTTAATTACCTTTACTTCGCTACCTTTAAAGAGATTTTTGGCCTCATCAAAGTAATCTGGTTTCACTATGAGGACAGACTTCTTTGCATTCGGGATACAACCCAAGTGCGGACCGTGTGCCTGCACCAGATCCCACCACTTTCTTACATCTGCTACTTTCCCTGCCCCCCTTGAGATCATAAGCATATACCATACCTATTACTACCACACTACCGGTGGTACTACTACTACTATTTTTACTGCAACACCCCTCTCTCTCCCGTCCTACCTTCCTACTCCATCCATTGCTTCCGCCCGTTGATCTCTCAGTCGCTCCCGCCCTCGACAGCCAATTAGGAGGTAATTATAGGCAATCCGAGTGGGCGGCAAAGAACCCTTTAAAGTGATTCCTAATTACCCTGGCGCTCGTCTTGTGGTTGGCGGAAGTGTTGGAATGCTAAGTCAGCCGGAAGGAATGAGTATATTTGGAAGAGGGGAGTACTGTGGGGAGAGGGTGTGGGAGACGGAGAGACGGAGAGAGTGTATTGTGTCGGCAAGAGGGTACGAGGTTGAGTGGGGAATGGGCTTTATTCGTGGAGAAGAAGGCCAAGAGGCCCATGTTCTCGGGAGTGTCAGGTCTGGGGAGAGGCGTAGGGGAAAACTATTGTATCAAAGAGAATGGCTGGGAAGAGTTGTGTGCGATCAAACAGAATTAAAATAAACTCTCATTGAAATTAAGCATTTAGTTTTAAATAAAAGACTACTAAGATTGATATAACCTATATGTGTTGTACAATCTCACAATTTGAAATAAATCTAGATAAGGTAACAAGTGTGTGGATGTATATAAAATTATATTGATAACGCTATCAATTCACAAATTATTCACAATTCCTGATTAATATACAATTACTCTCCAGTGTTTTAAATCTGGCATCTCCCGAAGTCTTCTTCGGACCTGCCAGCGATGTTTTGTATTAGAACTAGGCAGACCTCAATAAAGAAGAGAACCACTAACGTGTTTGGAAGTATCAAACCAACCTTCCAACAGTGGTGGCTTAATATAAAAATTGTCCAACAGTCGAATTACTTAACACCTACATGAAAGTGGTAACTCGAAATAGCTTGGGAACAGCCAGGGTAAAAGGTCTTACGATGTCCAAATACTGTTTATTTTACTTCAAACAAAGTATCATATTTCTTTTCTAAAACTACTTTCGTCTTACGAAAAACATGAAACTGGAAGACCAAAGAAACGCAACCGTACGTTTTGATCCTACGCGATGAACGACGTCGAAGTTCTTTCCTCGGAACACACCAACAGCAACAACAACAACCTCGGCCCAACAACCTCTCCAATGGGTCAACAATCGATCAATCAGAAGAGGCTCCAAGTAGAAACGAGGCCGTTCTTCCTTGTTCTAAGAATAAGGTCTCCGTTCTGACACGATAGTTTCTCTGACATTTTTGTGGGCATTTGTCACTTTTATATAAGATTTGGCCTAATTAATTTCTGCTACTTTTTCACTACTTTGTAAATACAATAGGGATTGGCGGATGACAATTGTTCATACTAGCTGGTGATGTAGAAGTTTTGACACACACACACAGAGACGCTTCAACCTTTCTTACTAGAGGTCTCTGGGGTGTCAAACTGATGGTTGCCGATTGCCGTAAGGTCAGGTCCAATTTTAAAGCAACGTTGGATCTACAGAAAACGGACTACTTGAAGAGTGCACGTGGCAGGGAAAGAAAATATAAGATGGTGGATGAATGGAGAGGTGATAATCTTACGGCGGGAGCCGCTTAGCTGTGATCAAAGTCCTCTCTTTTACAAGTACAATACGTTCTCCACGGCAAAAAAGAATCACCGACTGCTTTCGGGGTCGAACACAAATCTGGGTCAGGAAAAAAAAAAGGGAGTACTCGGTGACAGTATTCTTTCTCCCCCACCATAGGGTTCGGCGAAAAAGGAAATAAATATTCAGAGAAGTGGTAAAGGACAGTAAAAAGAGTGGGAGGTCAGCATAACGGAGGGACAGTCGCAGTAAAATAAAGTAGCATAATTTCTCTATGAATAGAAATTTCCTCTATCACAGACAAAATGATGTGTGGCTCCGGTCCGTATGGACACCCCAAATACACCCTAAGGCATCAGTTGCATGCTACTGCGCAGCTTTTAACACTACACAGATGGAGAAA
>NC_134784.1:9194438-9196938 GCF_046742065.1 Oratosquilla oratoria
AATATCCTAATACGACATGTTTAAAAGGTACATTAATAACTTTGACAAGTTTAGAAGGTATTGTTTAATAATAACTATATATGTGTTGATGACTACTTTTATGGTGTACTAAATAATGGAAAGACTCAGAATATAGGCAATAATGACTTTAATATGTACTAAACCTGAAAAAAATTAATATATACAACCCATGGCAAGGTTTGTAATTATCCGAATAATTACCAGTTTAAAAGGTACATTTAACAAATTTACAATTGACAATTTTAAAAAGAATTGTTAATAACAACTTTAATGTGTACTAATAATCCAGAAGTTTACAATATACTAATAATCAGGAGGTTTAGAAGGTATGTGCAACTAAAAATGAAAAAAAATATGAATATACCAATATTTAAAAGTTTAAAAGGTACTGTTCAAGAATAAATATAACCTTGTACTAATATTAAGCAAGTTTACAATATACTAAAAAAGGACAAGTTTAGAAGATAAATGATAAATTCACTATATAACCTAATAGTAAAATACTAATGGGGATAGTAAAAATACTAATAATAAAAAGTTTAGAATATGGTGATAATAACAAATAATGATATTTTAATGTGGTACTTGTTTTGAATATAGTAATAAAAAGAAGTCTTAGAAGGTAGTATTAATGACAAATTCATAATGCACTAATAACCGAAAAATTTGGAAGATATATTATTAAATGAATAATGTTAATGTGTACTGATAAATAAGAATTTGAAATCTAATAATAACTTTAATATGTTATCAAAATGAAAAAGTTTAGAATATACTTGCTAACTGAGCAAGTTTAGAATAAGTTAATAATGACTAATTTGAGAAATGTACTTTTAGTGATAACTTTAAATGTGGTTTAGAATATACATATAAAGACCGGGTATATTACTATCAATGACAACTTTAATTGTATACCAATACTGAGATGCTTAGAATATACTAAAAATGACAGTTTTGGAAGGAACTATTTAATGATAACCTTAGAATTTAGTAATAATGACAAGTTTTGAATAAACTAATAATGACAAGTTTAGAAAGTACTATTAATCATAACTTTAGAAATGTACTGTAATAAAAGGTAATAAACAGAATAATAAAATGAGTAGAATACAAAAAAAAATGAAAAGTTTAGAAGAATCTAATATTGACATGTTTATTAAATTTTATAGCAATAATGATAAGTTTCAGAGATCCTATAGTAATGATAACATAAATTGTGTAACAAATAATGATGACACGTACTAATGAGAAGTTTTAGAAGGTGGCTGTTAATGAAAACTTATAATGTGTGCTTAATAATGAAAGTTTTTATATTAACAACAAGGTTTAGAAATATACTTAATAATAACAATGTTGAGAAGGAGAAGTTAATATAACTGGTCAATTACAACATGTACTAAAATTGCAAATTTTAGAAGGTACTATTAATGATAACTTTAGAATTTAGAATATAGTAATAATGATAACGTTAATATGTACTAATATAGACACAGTTTAAAAATATACATATAAAGAAAGTTTATAAAGTACTATTTGTAGTAATAAGTGAAAAACAAATAGAATATACTATTTAATGAACATTAATAATGCATTTAACTTTGACAAGTTTAGAAGGTATTGCTTAATAAATAACTTTTAATGTGTACTAATAATCAGAAGTTTACAATATTCTCTAATAATCAGAGGTTTAGAAGGTTACAGATATGTGTTACCTAATAATGGAAAGATTATAAAATTACCAATTAAAAGTTTTGAAAGGTACTGCTTCAGGATAACTTTAAATTTTGTTACTAATCAAATAAGCAAGTTTACATTATACTATAAATTAAAGACAAGTTTAGAAGATGAATGACAAATTCAATTATATACCAATAGTAAAAACACTAATAATATAAATACTAATATTAATAAAAGTTTAAGAAATTATGGTAATAGATAACAAGTATAGATGGTACATATTAATGATATAACTTTAATGAGGTGACAGGCCTTTACGAACTATGGTAATAATGAGAAGTTTAGAAAGGGGTATTATTGATAATTTCATAATGCATCTAATAATGAAATAGTTTGGAAGATATTTTTAATGATAACGTTAATGAATGAATATAAATTTGGAATCTGATAATAATCAACTTTTAATGTTGTTATCAAAACGTAAAAACAGCGGTAGAATATACTGATAATGAGAAGTTGTAGAATAATAATAATAATAATACTATATAATAATAATAATAATCATAATAATAATGAATAATAATAATAATAATAATAATAATAATAATAATAATAATAATAATAATATATAATAATAATAATAATAATAATAATAATAATAATAATAATAATAATAATATATTAATAATAATAATAATAATAATAATAATAATAATAATAATAATAATAATGAATAATAATAATAATGTGGATAGGAGGACAGGGAACACGGGCTGAGGGAAAATACTTTTATTCCTGAACT
>NC_134784.1:9204438-9296938 GCF_046742065.1 Oratosquilla oratoria
TATTATTCTAAACTTGTCATTATTAGTACACATTAAATTTATCATTATTAGGACCATTATTAGTATATTCTAAACTTGGCAATACTAATATATTCCAAAGTTTATAATCATTTAAGACTTGTCATTATTAGTATATTCTAAAATTGTGAGTATTAGTATGTTAAAGTTATCATTATTACTGGCTTTTTAATATGACATTGTAAGCTTTTTTTCAAAACTAATCATTAATAGTGCCTTTAAACTTGTCATTATTAGTATTAATAAAGACGACATTAAGGTGTACTAATCCAGTAGTGACAGGTTTAGAAAATACTAATAATGAAAGTTTAGAATATCCAAACAATGACAACTTTATAATGAATATCTTAGAGGAACTATTGATTATAACTTTAATTAGTACTAATAATCACAAGCTTACAATATTTTAATAATGATGACGTTAATATGTAGTAATAATGACAAGTTTCAAGTATATTAGTAATGCAAAGTTTAGAAAATACTAAAAATAGCAAATTGAAAGTTGCTATTAATGATAACTATGATACTACTAATAATAAGTTTTCAATATACTAACAATGACATATTTAGAGTATACTAATAATAAATTTAGGATTTACAAATAAAGATCGGGAAAGTACTATCAATGATAACATTAATGTGTACCAAGAATTAGATGTTTAGGATATACTAATAATTACAAGTTTAGAAAGTACTATTAATGATAACTTTAGAATGTAATAATACTTAAAATTTTATGATATACAAATAATAAAAAGTCTAGAATAGAAAATAATGACAAGTTTAGAAGAAACTAATATTGACATGTTTAAAATATAGCAATATATAGCAAAATATAACAAGATCTTATTAATGATAACTTTAATGTGTGCTAATAATGACACGTAATAATAAGAAGTTTAGTCATTTTTAGTATAATTCAAACTTCTCATTATTGGTGTTTTTAAGTTTGTCAATATTGGAATTTTTTAAATTTTATATTAATAGAACTATCTGAACTTGTCATTGTTACTGCATTTTAAACTTGTCATTAAAGTTATCATTAATAGTACCTTATAAACTTGTCTTTGTAACTACACATTAAAGTTCTCATTAATAGTATCTTTCTAAATTTGTCATTTTAGTACACATTCAATTCATTATCAATAGTACCCTCTACACTTGTCAACTTTTGTATATATAAACTTGTTATTATTAACACATATCTGAGTTATCATTAAAAGCTTCTCTTTATTAGTACACGTTTAAGTTATCATTAACAATACTTTCTAAAGTTCTCATTGTTCGTATATTCGAAAAATATCATTATTAGTAAATACTAACATATCTTCTTTATTATTCTAAACTTGTCATTATTAGTACACATTAAATTTATCATTATTAGGACCATTATTAGTATATTCTAAACTTGGCAATACTAATATATTCCAAAGTTTATAATCATTTAAGACTTGTCATTATTAGTATATTCTAAAATTGTGAGTATTAGTATGTTAAAGTTATCATTATTACTGGCTTTTTAATATGACATTGTAAGCTTTTTTTCAAAACTAATCATTATTAGTACGTATTATAGTTATCATTGATAGCAACTTGTAATTATGTTACTATTAGTATTTATTAAACTTTACCTTATCAATATAATTAAAACGTGTCATTATTGCTACACATTAACATTATTATTAATATAACCTTTTAAACTTTATTACTATTGTAAACATGTGATTATGTATTATAATAACATGTGAATAATAACATATGATAACATGTGAATATGTGTACATATTCAAGTTATCATTAATAGTGCCTTTAAACTTGTCATTATTAGTATATACCAAACATTAATTGTCAGAAAAAAATAAAGTTTTTATCTAAAAGCTGTGATTGTTCGTAAATTCGAAACATCACTATTAGGAGATACTAAACATATTTTCTTTGGTATTCTAAGCTTTATTAGTATACATTGAAGTTATCATTAATAGAACCTTGTATGCTTACCATTATTAGTATATCCTACACTTGGTAATAATAATATATTCCGAGTTTATCATTATCCTAAACTTGTCACTATTACTATATTCTAAACCTTTGAGTATTAGTACATATTAAAGTTATCATTAGTAGTGTCTTCTAAACATGTCATTGTTAGAATATTCAAAACTAATGAAATTTTTAATTAATGATAATATGGGAAATTTATATAAAAAAAGTATAGTGTTTAGCAGGTACTATTATCAAAATCTTTAATGTGTACTAACAATTACTTTAATGAGTACTAATATTGAAAAATGTACATAATACTAGTAATGACATGTTCAGAATATACTTTTAATGATAACTTTGATATGCACTGATAGTAACAAGTTTAGAATATACTAAGAATAACATATTCAGTCGGAACTATTGATGATAACTTTAATATCAAAAGTTTAGAATATATTAATAATGAATATTGTCGATAGTATTATTAATGATATATACAACAATAACCAATAATCAAAATTTTAGAAAATGATACTTGTAATAACTTTAATATGTTTTAATAATGACAATTTTAGAAGGTTCTATTAAATATCTTTAATATGTACTAATATTGAATAATTTGATCTGTTTTAATAATGAAAAGTTTAGAATATACTAACAATGACAACCATAGAATATCAGCATAATGTTTATTAATAGGGACAAATTTATGATATTCTAATTATGACAAATTTAGAAGGTATTATTAATGATAGCTTTAATGTGTACTAGTAATAAGAAGTTTTGAATATACTAATAATAACAAGTTTAGAAGGTACTATTGCATGATAACTTTAATGTGCACTAATAATGATAAATTTAGAAATATCAATTTTGTAATATACAAATTATGTCAAGTTTAAAAGGTATAGCTTTAATGTGACAAGTTTACAATATACTGATAATGCAAGGCACAGTTAATGATAACTTTTATGTGTACTAATAATGGAAAGACTAGAATATACCAATGTATACTAATAATGAAAACTTAAGAGATACTAATAATGGCAAGTTTGTAATATACTAATAATGACTAGTTTAAAAGATATATTGATAATGCATTGAACTTTGACAAGTTTAGAAGGTATCATTGATAATAACTTTAATGTGTACTAATAATCAGAAGTTTACAGTATACTAATAAAAAGAGGTTTAGAAGGAACATGCATGAATACTAATAATGGAAATCATTTAGAATTTAGAATATACTAATAATAATAAGTTTAGAAGGTACTAGTAATGATAACGTTAATATGAACTAATAATGACAAGTTTAGAATATATAGAGAAAATCTAGGGGTAATAATGAAAAAAATTAGAATATACTATGACAACTTTAGAATATAACAACAAAACAAGATTAGAAGGTATTTTTAAAGATAACATTAATGTGTAGTAATCATGAGAATTTTAGAATATACTAATAATGAAGTGTGAAAATACAATTGATATATTTATTGTGTACTATTAATGACAAATATAGAACATACCTATAACATGTTGAAAAGGAACTATTAATGATAAATTTAAAAACAAGTTTGGAATATATATTCTAAAATTGTTTTTTAATAAGTTTTAGAATATACTAATAATTACAAGTTAAAAGGATACTGTCAATGATTAGTGTATAAGATACTATTAATAACTTTAATTTTCACTAATAATAAGTTTAGAACACACTAATAATGCCAGGTTTAGAAAATACTAATAAAAAAGGATTAGTGGGTACTATTAATGGTAGATTTAATGTGTACTAATAACGTCAAACTTGGAATATAGTAATAATGAGAAGATTAGAAGATACTATTAGTGATAAGTTTACTAATAATGACGAGTTTTTAATATACTAATAACGACATCTTTAGAATATACTAGTTATAACTATAATGATAATGATAAGGTTTAATGACAAATTTAACATATACTAATATTACCAAGCTGAGAATATTCTAATAATGATAGATTTAATATGAGCTATTAATGACAAATTTAAAATATTCCAATGTAGACATGTTTAGAATATACGTATAATGAGAAATTTGGAAAGTACAGTTAATGATAACTTTTATGTGTACTAATAATGAAAGGTATAGAACATTCTAATGATGACAAGTTTAAAAAGGCACTATTAAAATATACTAATAACGACATCTTTAGAATATACTAGTTATAACTATAATGATAATGATAAGGTTTAATGACAAATTTAACATATACTAATATTACCAAGCTGAGAATATTCTAATAATGATAGATTTAATATGAGCTATTAATGACAAATTTAAAATATTCCAATGTAGACATGTTTAGAATATACGTATAATGAGAAATTTGGAAAGTACAGTTAATGATAACTTTTATGTGTACTAATAATGAAAGGTATAGAACATTCTTATGATGACAAATTTAAAAAGGCACTATTAATGATATCTTTGATGGGTACTAATAATGAAAAGTTTAGAATATTCCGATAATAAGTTTAGAAGATACTACTAATAATGACGAGTTTAAAATATACTAATAATTACAAATTTATAGGGTACTATTAATGATTAATTTTGAAGGTACTATTAATGTTTTTATTAGTATGTTCTAAACTTATCATTAGTTTAGAATGTTTAGAATATTCTAGTTTAAATGATATTAATAAAGACAACTTTAACAAAATATTGCCAAGTTTAGAATATACTAATAAAGATAAGTTTAGGACGTCCTATTAAAAATGAATTTAAGATGAAGTATTAATGACAAGTTTAGAACATACTAATGATGACAAGTTTAGAATATACCAATGAAGACATGTTTAGAATATACTGAAGTTTAGATAGTACTATTAATGATAACTTAAATGTGTACTAATAATGAAAAGTATAAAACATTCTAATGGTGACAAGTTTAAAAAGTTTGATGTGTACTTATAATGACAAGTTTAGAGCATTCTAATAATGATAGGTTTAGAAGATCCTATTTACTATTTAAAAGGTACTGTTAATGATAAGTTTAGAGGGTACTATTAATTACTTTAATTTTTACTAATGATAAGTTTAGAACATACTAATAATGCCAAGTTAGAATGTACTAAAACAAGATTAGAAGGTACTTTTAATGATAAATTTAATGTGAACTAATAATGGCACATTTGGAATATACCAATAATAAAGATTAAGGTATACTATTAATGATAAGTTAACTAATAATTACGAGTTTCGAATATACTATTAATGACATGTTTAGAATATACTAGTTTAAATTATGATAATGACAAAGTTAGAATAATGGCAACTTTAGCATATTGCCAGGCTTAGAATATACTAATGATAACGTCCTATTAATGATAAATTTCATACGATATATTATGACAAGTTTATGACAAGTTTGACAAGTTTGACAAGTTATGACAAGTTTATGACAAGTTTAGATACATCAATGAAGACATATTTAGAATATACCAATATTGACATGTTTATAATATACGTATAATGAGAAGTCTAGAAAGTACTATTAATGATAACTTTAATGTGTACTAATAATGGAAAGTATAGAACACTCTAATGGTTTAAAATGTACTATTAATGATATCTTTGATGTAATAATGAAAAATAATAATGAATGTAATAATTTAAAAATTAGAATATTCTTGTAATGACAGGTTTAGAAGATATTGACGAGTTTAGAATACACTAAGAATGATTAGAATATACTAATAATGGCATGTTTAGAATATACTAATGATGACAAGTTTAGAAGGTAATATGTTTATTAATAATAACAAATTTAGAATATACTAATAATAAGAAGTGTGCGATTAATGATAAATTTTATTTGCACAAATAATGACAAATTTAGAATGTGGTAATAATCGGTGCTTTTAATAACTTTATTGTGTTGTCAAGATTAGAATAATAGTAATAATAATTTTAATGTATATTGATATTGACAAGATTCTCTTAGCAAAATCTCTAACATGTACGATTAAAGAAAGTTTAGAATAATGACATTATGTCATATTCAAAAGGGAAACTTTAATGTGTACTAATAATGAAAAGTTTAGAGTTTTTGAATGATGACTAACAATAACAGGTTTAGAATACACTAATAATGATAAGTAATTATTGTTTGAATTATACTAATAATGACAAGTTGAAAAGGAATTATCAATGATAACTTTAATATGTTCTAGTAATGATAAGTTTAAAATATACGATTAATGACACTTTTTAGGTACAACTAATGACAAAAATTAATGTGCACTAATTATGACAAGTTAAGGTTATGGTATTAACGAGTGCTATTAATGACAAGTTTAGGATATACCAATAACGACAAGATCAGAAGATTCTTTTAATAATAACTCAAATGTGTAGTAAGAGTGACAACTTTAGAATATACAAGTTTTTACAAGTTTGGAAGCTATTTATAATGTGTACTAATTATGAAAGTTGAGAATATATACTATTATGGGTAAGTTTGTTATACTAATAATGACAAGTTTAGAAAGTAGTGTTAATGGTAAGTTTAATGTATTTGGAACATACTAATAATAAGTTTACAAGATACTGTTGATGATAACTAATACTAATAATGATAATTATAGAACATACTAATAATGATCAGATTAAAGATAACTTTAATGACAATTTTAAAATATACTAACAATGAAATTTAAAGAATATTCTATTAAAGATAACTTTCCACAAGCTTAGAATATGAAAGATATATGTTTAGAAAGTACTGTTAATGATAACTCGAATATGTACTCATAATCACATGTTTAGAATATACTAATAAGGACAAGTTTAGAAGATACTATCAATGATAACTTTGATATGCACTAATAATGGCAATTGTAGAGGATACTGATAATAACAAATATTATGAAAATTGAGAATATACTATTATGGGTAAGTTTATAATATACTAACAATGACAAGTTTAATGTATAGTAATGATGATACGTTAAGAATATACTTATAATGACGAGTTTAGAGCATACTAATAATGACAACTTTACAAGATACTGTCAATAGTAACTAATACTAATAATGATATTTATAGAACATATTAATAATGATCAGAATAAAGATACTATTAATGATAACTTTAATTGTACTATTAATGAAAAGTTTAGAATATACTAATAATGAAAGTTTAGAATATTCTATTAATGCTAACTTTAAAGAGTACTAATAGTGAAAAGCTTAGAATATTAAAGATAATTACGTTTAGAAAGAACTATTAATGATAACTCATAATCACATGTTTAGAATATACTTATAAGGACAAGTTTAGAAGGTACTATTAAAAATAAATTTAATATGCACTCATAATGGCAATTATAGATGATACTGACAATTACAAATATTAAAAGGTAATATCAATGATAATAATAATATTGACAAAGTTAGAATATACGAATAATGACAACTTTGGAAGGTGCTACAAATCATGTGTATTAATACTAACAAGTTTGGAATATAATAATAATGATAATGGCAACTTTAGAATACATTAATATTACCATGTTTAGAATATATTTAATGAACACTATGAATAAAAAGTTTAGAACATGCCAATTAAGATGTGTTTAGAATATTCTAATGGTTTAGAAGTGATATTAATGATAACTTTAATGGATAATTATAGAATATACTAATAATGATCAGATTAAAGATATTATTAATGATAACTTTAATGTGTACTATTAATGACAAGATTAGAATGGTAATTTTAATGTTTTCTAATGTGTTCAAATAAAACATTTGGAAAATTCCTTTAATGATAGTTTTAACATGTACTAATAAAAAGTTTAAATGGTCTTTTTAATAAAACAAGTATACAACATACTAATGATGTCAAGTTAAAAAGGTAATATTGATAACAACGTTCATGTGTACTAATAACGATAAGTTTAGAATATACTAATGTTTAGAAAAAACTCTTAATGTGTACTATTATACTAGAATATACTAGTAATGAAAAGTTTAGAAGATACTAATAATAATAACTTTAATATGTAGCAATAATAACAGGTTTATAATATACTAATAAAGAAAAGTTTAGAATAAGTATGGATAAGTTCAATGTGTACTAATAATGACAAGTTTATAATGTACTAACAATGACAAATTTTAATATATACTAATAATCACAGGTTTAGAATATACTTACAATGATATTTAGAATATGCTAAGATTGACAAGTTCAGAAGATACTGTTAAAGGTAACTTTAATGTTTAGAAATAATGACAATTGTGGAATATACTAATAACGATAAGTTTAGAAGGTTTTACTAATATTAACTTCTAAACTTTGACAAGTTATTGTTAATAATAACTTTTATGTGTACTTATAATCAATATACTAATAATCAGTGTTTTTGAAGGTACAGGTATGTGTACTAATAATGAAAAGATTATAAAGACAAGTTTAGAAGATAAATAATAAATTCAGTATATACTAATAGTAAAATCCTAATAATAAAAGTTTTAGAATATGGTAATAACAACAAGTATAGAAGGTACTATTAATGATAACTTTAATGTGTTACAAGTTTAGAATATAGTGACAATGAGAAGTTTAGAAGGTAGTATTATTTACAATTTCATAATGCACTAATAATGAAAAGTTTGGAAGATATTATTAATGATAACGTTAATGTGTACAAATTTGGAATCTAATAATAATAACTTTAATGTGTTATCAAAATAAAAAATTTGGAATATACTGATAATGAGAAGTTTAGAATAATTTAATAATGACAATTTTACAATGTACTTATAATGATAACTTGAATGTGTATTAGTAATAGTAACCTTAAAGTGAAATAATAATGACATATTTAGAGTAATAAGGTTAGAATATGCAAAAAAACAAAACAGAGTAAGTACTATTAATGACAACTTTAATATATACCAACGATAAGATGCTTAGAATATACTAAAAATTACAGTTTAAAAGGAACTATTAATGATAACCTTAAAGTTAAGTAATAATAACAAGTTTTGATTATACTAATAATGACAAGTTTAGAAAATACTATTAATTTAGAATATACTAATTTAGAATAAAAGGTAATGACAACTTTAGAAGAATCTAATATTGACATGTTTAAGATATAGCAATAATCATAAATTGAAAAGATCCTATTAATGATAACTTAAATATGTACAAATAATGACACGTAATAATGAGAAGTTTAGAAAGTACTGTTAATGAAAACTTTCATGTGTACTAATAATGAAAGTTTACAATATACTAACTAAGACAAATTTAGAATATGCTAATAATAACAAGTTGAGAAGTTACTATAACTGTTAACTATAATATGATAATAATGACAAGTTAAGAAGGTACTATTAGTGATAAATCTAATGTACCAACGATTAGATGCTTAGAATATACACAAAATTACAGTTTAAAAGGAAATATTAATGATAACCTTAAAGATTAGTAATAAAAAGTTTAGAATAAAAGGTAATGACAACTTTAAGAGAATCTAATATTGACATGTTTAAGATATAGCAATAATTATAAGTTTAAAAGATCCTATTAATGATAACTTAAATATGTACAAATAATGACACGTAATAATGAGAAGTTTAGAAAGTACTGTTAATGAAAACTTTCATGTGTACTAATAATGAAAGTTTACTAAGACAAGTTTAGAATATGCTAATAATAACAAGTTGAGAAGTTACCATAATAATAATAATAATGACAAGTTTAGAAGGTACTATTAGTGATAAATCTAATGTGTTCTAAAAATGACAAGCTTAGAATATACTAATATATAGGTTCTGAAGGCACTGTTAATGAGTGCTAATAATGAGAATTTTAGAATATACCAATAGTGATAAGTTTAGAAGGTACTAATAAAAAAATTAATTTGTATTATTAATGAAAAGTTTATCATATAACGATAATAGCAACTTTTTAAAAATGAAAGTTTCCTGTCTACTAATTATGATAAGTTTAGAATATACAAATAGTAACAGGTTTAGAAGGAACTATTACTGATAGCTATAAGGTATTCTAAAAATGACAAGTTATAATATACTAATAATGGCATGTTTAGAATATACCTACATTGAGAAGTTTAGAAAACTTTAATGCGTAATAATAATGAAAAGTTTAGAATATACAATGACAAGTACTGCTAATATTAAAATGAGAAGTTTAGAATGCAGTATTGATTATAGCTTTAGTGTCTACATGTTTAGAACTTTTAATGTCCTAATTATGACAAATTTAAAAGGTACTACTAATAGTAACTTTAATGTGTATTAATAATTAAGAATATACTCACAATTATAAGTTTAGAAGGTGCTATCAGCTATAACTTTAATTTGATCATATAAGGACATGTTTAGAACATACTAATAATGACAAATTTAGACCGTTCTATGAATAAATAATGTCATATTTAGAAGTTACTATTAATGATGACTTTAATGTGCACTAATAACATGCTTAGAATATACTAATAATGAGAAGTTTAGAAGGTACGATCAATTATAACTTTAATGTACTAATAAGGAGAAGTTTAGAATATACTAAATTGCAGGCTTTGACGGATCTACTAATGGTATATCTAATTTGTACTAATAATTAATCACAAATTTCAAATGTACTATTGATGAACGATAATTTTAATGTGTTCTAACAAGAAGAGATTTATAACATGTCATTATTAGTGCAAATCACAGTTATCATATATAGAACCTTCTAAAGTTGTCATTTTAGTAATGTCTAAACTTGTCATTATCAATATATTCTAAACTTATACACATTAAAATTATCATAAATATCATGTAAGCATATCATTAGTATATTCTAAACATGTCATTATTCTAAACTTGTCATTCTTAGTATGTTCTAAGCTCGTTATTATTAGTACATACTAAATCTATAGTTAATAATACCTTCTAAATTTGTTACTATTACTGTAGTGTCTTCTAAATATGTCATTGTTAGAATATTGAAAACTCATTATTAGTAGGTATCATAGTTATCATTAATAGCAACTTCTAATTTGCTATTATTAGTATTTCCTAAACTTTGCATTACTGTACTCCAAACTTGTCATTATTACTACATATTAATGGCATAATTAATATAACATGTCAATATTAAAATATTGTAAACTTGTGATTATTAGTACACATTGAATTTATAATTAGCAGTGCCTTTAAGATTGTCATTATAAAATTTTCATTGTTCGGATATTCTAAACTTTCATTATTAGTATATTCTCATCTTTTTATTATTAGTATATTCTAAACTCATTATTATTATATTCTAATTTTGTCATTATTGGATTAGCACACCTTAAAGATGTATTCATTAATACACATTAAACTTATATGCTAAACTTGTCATTTTTAGTACAAAACAAAGATATCATTAGTAGAACCTTCTAAACTTATCGTTATTAGTATATTCCATACTTGTCACTATTTCTAAACATTAAACTTACCTTTAACAGTATCTTCTAAACTTGTCAATCTTAGTATATTCTAAATGTCATTGTAAGTATATTCTAAACATGTGATTATTAGGAGTTATGCCTTGTCATTATTATTATAATTCAAACTAGTATATTCTAAACATATCATTATTAGTATATTCAAAACTCGTCATTATTAGTAAACTTATTATTAATAGTATATTCTAATCTTTATTATCAATATATTCAAATTTGCCATTATTAGTATACATTAGATTTATCATTAAAAGTACCTTCTAATCTTATTATTATTAGCATATCCTAAATTCTAAACCTGTCATTATTAGTACATATTATAGTTAACAATTTTAGTAACTTTTCAACTTGTTATTATTAGTATATTCTAAACTTATCTTAACTAGTATATTATAAACTTTCATTACCAGTACCTTCTAAACTTCTTATTATTACATGCCATTATTAGTACACATTAAAGTTATCATTTAATAGGATATTTTAAACATATCATTATTGCTATATGTCAATATTAGTTTCTTCTAAACTTGTCATTATAAAATTGTAACTTTTAGTATATTCTAAACATCTCATTATTGGTACACATTAAAGTTATCATTAATAGTACCTACCCGGCCTTTATTTGTATAGCCTAAATATGTCATTATTAGTTCACTTTAAACTCAACCTGTCATTACTACTCCACTCCACCTACCCGGCCTTTATTTGTATATCCTAAATATGTCATTATTAGTTCACTTTTAAAGTCAACCTGTCATTACTACTCCACATTAAAGTTATCATTAAAAGTACATTCTAAAATTGTTATTATTAGCTTATTCTAAACTTACTATTGGTATATTCTAAACTTTTCATTTTCAGAACTCATTAAAATTATTATCAATAGCTTGTAAATTTGTATTTCTATTTGTATTTGTATTATAAGATATCATTAATAGTACCCTTTAAACCTGTCACCATTAGAGTTTTTATAATTTTCATTATTAGTACACATTAAAGTTATCATTAATAGTACTTTCTAGACTTCTCATTATACGTATATTCTAAACATGTCAATATTGGTATATTCTAAATGTGTCTTCAACTTCTCATTACTAGTATGTTCTAAACTTGTCATTAATAGTTCATATTAAATTCATCATTAGTTATCATTAGTATATTCTAAATCTAGCAATTTTAGTATAGTTGTTATTATTCTAACTTTGTCATTATTATAATAATTCAAACTAGTATATTCTGAATATATCATTATTAGTATATTCGAAACTCGTCATTATTAGTAAAGTTATCATTAATTGTTTTTATTAGTACATTCTAAACTTGACATTGTTAGTATGTTCTAAACTTATCATTAGTAAAAAATAAAGCAATTAATAGTACATTCTAAACTTACCATTACCCATTAAACGTGTAATAATTAATATATAACTCTTCATTATTATTTATTTTTGTAGTATCTTCTAAACCTGTCATTATTAGAATGTTGTAAACTTGTCATTGTAAGTACACATCAAAGATATCATTAATAGTACCTTTTAAACTTGTCATCATTAGAATGTTTTATATTTTTCATTATTAGTACACATTTAAGTTATCATTAATAGTACTTTCTAAACTTCTGTATATTCAAAACATGTCTTCATTGGTATATTCTAAACTTGTCATTAATACTTCATATCAATTTTATCATTAATAGGACGTTCTAAAGTTATCATTATTAGTATATTCTAAACTTGGCAATATGTTAAAGTTTAAACTATATATTCTAAACATTGTAAACTTGACATTATTATTATGTCCTAAACTTATCAATAGTAAAAATTAAAGTCATTAATAGTACCTTTGATACTTATCACTATTGTAATTTTTAGTATATTCTAAACTCGTCATTATTAGTTATCATTAATAGCGTCATTATCGGAATATTCTAAACTTGGATATAATTAATAGTGCCTTTTAAACTTGTCATCATTAGAATGTTCTATACTTTTCATTATTAGTACACATTAAAGTTATTATTAATAGTACTTTCCAAATTTCTCATTATACGTATATTCTAAACATGTCTACATTGGGATATTCTAAACTTGTCATTATTAGTATGTTCTAAACTTGCCATTAATAGTTTATATTAAATATATCATTATTAGTATATTCTAAACTTGACAATATGATTATAGTTTAAACTAGTATATTCTAAAGATATCGTTATTAGTACATTCAAAACTCGTCATTGTTAGTGAACTTATTATTAATAGTATCTTCTAATCTTTTCATTATTACTACATTCCAAGTTTGACATTATTAGTACTCATTAAATCTATCATTAATATTAGTATTTTCTGAACCTAAACTTATTTCTAATGAAAATTAAAGTAATTAATAGTAACTTCTACACTAATCAATACAAGTACCCTTTTAACTTTTAATAATTAAATTAGTATATTCTAAACTTGTCAATATTATTACACATTAAAGTTATCATTATCGTTGAAAATTTATCATTGCTAAAATATATTCTAAATTTGTTTTTATTAGTACAAATTAAAGATATCATTAACAGTTCCTTTTCAACCTGTCGTTATAAGTATATGCTATATTAGTCATTATTAGTACACAATAAAGATATTAATTGTATTTTCACACTCTTCATTAATAGTATATTCTAAAATTCCCATTATTAGTACGCATTTATGTTATCTTTAAAAAATACTTTCTAATCTTGTTTTTATTGTTATATTCTAAACTTGTCATTATTAGTATATTCTAATTTGTTCATTATCACTACTTATAGTACCTTATGAATTTTTTTGTTTGTATATTCTAAACTTGTCATTATGAGTACCTTCTAAACTTATTATTATTAGTATATTCTAAATTAATTATTAGTACATATTATAGTTAACAATTATAGTAACATCTCAACTTGTTATTATTAGTATATTCTAAACTTAACAGTACCTTCTAAACTTCTTATTATTACGTGCCATTATTAGTATACATTAAGGATATCATTTAATAGGATCTTTTAAAATGATCATCATTGACATGTCAATATTAGTTTCTTCTAAACTTGTCATTATTTTCTATTCTTAACTTTTTATTATTTGTATATTATAAAATTTACAGTATTAGTACACTCTAAAGTTATAATTAATAGTATTAGTATACTCTAAATATGTCATTATTAGTTCACTTTAAAGTTATTATTAGTTATTATTATTTAAAGTTATTTTAGTACACATACCTGTACCTTCTAAACCTCTGATTATTAGTGCACATTAAAGTTATTATTAATAATACCTTCTAAACTTGTCAAAGTTAAATGCATGATTAATATATCTTTAAAACAGGCCATTATTAATATATTACAAACTTGCCATTATTAGTATCTTTTAATTTTTTCATTATTAGTACACATTAAAGTCATTGTTGGTATATTCTAGTCCTTCCATTATTAGTACACATAAAAGTTATCATTAACTGTGCCTTGCGTTATAAGTATATTGTAAACTTAACACATTAAAGCTATTATTACTTTCTAATAATTAGAATATTATTAGTAATGACATGTTTAGAAGGTTACATTACGGATAACGTTAATGTATAGTAATAATCACATGTTTAAAATATACTATAATTGCAAGGTTTAGAAAATACTTACAATAGCATAGTAGAAGTTGCTATTAATGATAACTACAATACGTACCAATAAATAGTTTTGAATATACTAACAATAACATGTTTAGAAGACACTACTAATGATAACTTTGATATGTACTAATACTCAAAAGTATAGAATATACTAATAATGACAAGTTTAGAATAATGATAAACTCGGAATATATTATTACCAAGTTAAGAATATACTAATTATGATAGGGATACAAGGTCCTAGTAATGATAACTTTAATGTATACTAATAAAGTTTAGAATATCGAAGAAGATATGTTTAGTATTTACTAAAAATGATGTTTCGAATTTACGAACAATGACCACTTAAAAGGTATTTTAGTGATACTTAAAGTTAAAGTTAAAAGTTAAAGATAACTTTAATGTGTAGAAATAGTGACAATTGTGGATCATACTAATAACAATAAGTTTAGGTTCTATTAATGATAACTTTATTTTGTACTAATAATGACAAGTTTAGCATACAAGTTTACAAGGTTTAATGATAAGACAAGTTTAAGGTGTATCAATAATCACAAGTTTAGAATATAATAATGATGATTTTGGAATATACTAATAATGATAATTTTAGAATATACTAATAATAATAAGTTAGTTTATAATATTTTAATAATGACATGCATAGAAGGCTACATTAATGGTAATGTTAATGTGTAGTAATAATGACACGTTTGAAATATATTAACAACGTAAGGTTTAGTACTTTATAAGCATGTTCTAAATTTGTCATCATTAGTATAATCTACACTTGTCATTATTAGTACAAATTAAAGCTTGTCAATATTTGCATGCTCTAAACCCTCATTATTAAATCATCATTAACAATACTTTCTAATGTTGTCATTGTTCGAAACATATCAGTATAATTATATACTAAACATATCTTCTTGGGTATTCCAAAATTTTCATTATTCGTACACATTAGAGTTATCATTATCAGGACCTTGTATACATATTAGTATATTAGTATATTCTAAACCTAGCAATACTAATATATTCCAAAGTTTATCATTATTCTAAACTTGTCATTATTGATATATTCTAGACATATTGAAGTTACCATTGATATATTCTAGACATATTAAAGTTACCATTAGTAGTTTCTTCTAAACATGATATTGTTAGGTTATTCAAAACTAATCATTATTAGTACGTATTATATTTATCATTAATAATAACTTCTGATTTTGCTATTACCAGAATTTTCTAAACTTTGCATGATTAATATTATTCAAATGTGTCATTAACGTTATCATTAATATAACCTCCAAAACTTGTCATCATTACAAAATTGTAAACTTGTGATTATTGGTACATATTAAAGTTATCATTAACAGTGCCTTTAAACTTTTCAATATTAGTATTTTTCAAACATTAATTATTAGAAGACATCAAAGTTTTCATTTATAGTACATTCTAAATTTGTCATTAGTACGTTCTGGTCATTATTAGTACAAATTAAAGTTATGATATATATTACCTTCTAAAGTTGTCATTATTAGTCATTTCTAAACTTAATCATTAATAGTACCTTGTAAACTTATATGCTAAACTTGTCATTATTAGTACAAAATAAAGTTATCATTACTAGAACCTTCTAAACTTATCATTATTAGTATATTCCACACTTGTCATTATTTCTACACATCAAAGTTATCTTGAAGAGTATCTTCTAAACCTGTCAATCTTAGTAGATTCTAAACTTTTAATTGTATATACATTCTAAACCTGTGGTTATTAGCAGATTTCTCAAGTTTATCATTTCTCAAGTTTATCATTATTCTAAACTTGTCATTATTGGTATATTCTAAACATGTTAAAGTTACCATTAGTAATGTCTTCTAATCATGATATTGTTAGGTTATTCAAAACTAATCATTATTAGTACGTATTATATTTATCATTAATAGTAACTTCTGATTTTGCTATTACCAGAATTTTCTAAACTTTGCATTATTAATATGATTCAAACGTGTCATTATTACTACACATTAACGTTATCATTAATATAACCTCCAAAACTTGTCATTATTAAAAAATTATAAACTTGTGATTTTTGGTACATATTAGTTATCATTAACAGTACCTTTAAACTTTTCAATATTATTATTTTTCAAACATTAATTATTAGAAGACATCAAAGTTTTCATTTATAGTACATTATAGAATTGTCATTAGTACGTTCTGGTCATTATTAGTACAAATTAAAGTTATGATATATATTACCTTTTAAAGTTGCCATTATTAGTAATTTCTAAACTTGTATTTATTAATACACATTAAAGTTGTCATTAATAGTACCTTTTAAACTTATATGCCAAACTTGTCATTATTAGTACAAAATAAAGTTATCATTATTAGTATATTCCACACGTCATTATTTCTACACATTAAAATGATCTTGAAGAGTATCTTCTAAACTTGTCAATCTTAGTAGATTCTAAACTTTTAATTGTATATACATTCTAAACCTGTGGTTATTAGTGCATTTCTTCTATACATGTCGTTATTAGTATATTCTAATTTTGTCATTATTAGGACACCTTAAAGTTATAGCTAGCAGCACCTTGATTTGTTATTGTTGGTATATTATAACTTGTCAGTATTAGTGTATTCTAAAATTTTCTTTATTTTCATATTATAAACTTGTCGTTATTGATACATATTAAAACTATTATCAGTGGTATCTCCTAAACTTGTGTTATTAGTACACATTAACAGTACCTTCTAAACATTATTATTAGTATATTCTAAACTTGTCATTATTAATATTACCTTCTTAACTTGACATCATTAGTACACATAATTAATCATTAATAGTATATTCTAAAATTGTCATTATCAGTATATTCTTAAATTGTCATTATTAGTACACATTAAAGTTATCATTAGAAATACCTTCTAAACTTTTCATTATTAGTACATGTTAAAACTATTTTGACCTCGTATACTTATCATTATTGGTATATTCTAAACTTGGCAAAACTAATATATTCCAAAGTTTATCATTCTTCTAAACTTGTCGTTATTGCTATATTCTAAACTTGTGAGTATTAGTACATGTTAAAGTATCTAGTACATGTTAAAGTGTACTAGTGTCTAGTACATGTTAAAGTGTCTTCTGAACATGACATTGTTAGTTTATTCAAAGCAAATCATTGATAGTATATATTCTAAACTTTGCATTATTAGTATAATTCACATGTGTCATTACACATTAACGTTATTATTAATATAAACTTCTAAACATGTAATTATTGCTGTTTTTTATTTTTCTTTATTAGTATTTTATAAACTTGTCATTATGCATACATATTAAAGCTATTAGTAGTAGTATCTTTTAAACTTGTATTTATTTGTATATTCTAATATTATTAATACACGTTAACAGTACCTTCTACCTTAACAGTAACTTGACATCATTAGTATATTATACACATGTAAGTGATCATTAATAGTATATTCTAAATTTGTCATTATTACTATATTCTAAACTTGTCATTGTTAGTAGACATTAAAGCTATCATTAAAAATACCTTCCTAATTTTCTTATTAGAACACATTAAAAATTATCGTTCTTAAATTATTCTAACCTTGTCATCAATAGTACACTTTAAATTTGTGATCATTAGTACAAATTAAATATATTATTAGTAGATCCGTCTAAGCCTGCCATTTAGTATATTCTAAATTTCTCCTTATTAGTACATTAAAGTTATAATTGATCGTATCTTCTAAACTTCTCATTATTAGTATATTCTAAACATGTTATTGGTGCACATTAAAAGTCATCATTAATAGTAACTTCTAAACATATTATTTATTCATAGAACGGTCTAAATTTGTCATTATTAGTATGTCCAAAATTGTCCTTATTTGTTCAAATCAAAGTTATATCTGATAGCACCTTCTAAACTTATAATCGTGATTATATTCTAAATTGTTCATACATATTAAAGTTACTATTAGTAGTACCTTCTAAATTTGTTATTATCAGGACACATTAAAATTTTCGTTTATGGTACATTGTAAGCTTGTCATTATTAGTATATTCTAAACATATAGACACTAATATTATAATCAATACTGTATTCTAAACTTCTCATTTTTAATATTAGTAGTACTTGCTATTGTTAGTATATTCTAAACTTTTCATTATTATTACAATTTAAAGTTTTCATTAATAGTAAACTTCTCAATGTTAGTATATTCTTAACATGCCATTATTAGTATATTATCAGTATAACTTGTCATTTTTAGAATACCTTATAGTTCCTTCTAAACCTGTTACTATTTGTATATTCTAAACTTATCATAATTAGTAGACAGGAAACTCTCATTATTAGAAAGTTGCTATTACCATTATATGATAAACTTTTAATTAATAATACAATTTTTTTTATTAGTACCTTCTAAACTTATCACTATTGGTATATTCTAAAATTCTCGTTATTAGCACTCATTAACAGTGCCTTCAGAATCTATATATTAGCATATTCTAAGCTTGTCATTTTTAGAACACAATAGATAATAGAACCTTATAAACTTGTCATTATTATTATATTATAGTTAACAGTTATAGTAACTTCTCAACTTGTTATTAGTATATTCTAAACTTGTCTTAATTAGTATATTGTAAACTTTCATTATTAGTACACATAAAAGTTTTCATTAACAGTACTTTCTAAACTTCTCATTATTACGTGTCATTATTTGTACATATTTGAATAGGATATTTTAAACTTATCATTATTGCTATATCTTAAACATGTGAGTATTATATTCTTGTAAACTTGTCAGTATCTTTTATTCTAAACGTTTTATTACTTGTATTTCATTAAAAGTACCTTCTAAACTTCTCATTATTACGTGCCGTTATCAGTTCATATTTAAGTTATCATTAATAGGATCTTTTCAATGTATGATTATTGAACATGTCAATATTAGATTCTTCTAAAGTTGTCATTACCTTTTATTGTCACTTGCTAGAATTATCATTAATGCCATAATTATTATTAGTGTACATTAATTTTTCTTATCAGTTGTCCCTAAAAAGTGTCATTAACCGTTTATTCTTAACTTGTCATTACTAGAACATATTAAAGTTATCATTGATAATTCCTTTTTAACTTGTCATTATTAGTATAATTAAAACATTAATTAGTAGTCTTAATTGTATTCTTAACCTGCTATTGTTATTTATTATTCAAAAACTCTAAACATTTTCTTTATTGGTATACAATAAAGTTTCAACTAATTGTACCTTTTGAATATGACATTATGACACATTGAATATAAATATATTACGTATATTCTAACCTTTCATTAACAGTACTTGTTAAAGATATTGCTAATAGAATCTTCTAATCTTGTCAATATACATTAAAGTTATTATTACTATTATATTCTAATCTTGACAATAGTAACAACACAATAAAGTTATCAAAAGTGCCGATTATTACCACATTCTAAATTTGTCATTATTTGTGATAAATAAAATTTATCATTAATCGCACACTTCTTATTATTAGTATATCCTAAATTTAAACATCGAAGTTATCATAAATATTACCTTCTAAACTTGTCATCATTAGTATATTCTAAACATGTCATTATTAGTATATTCTAATAATTCTTAGTATATTCTAAACTCGTCATTATTAGTTATCATTAATAGTATCTTCTAAACCTGTCATTATTAGAATTTTCTAAATTTGTCATAATTAGTAGACATCAAAGATATCATTAATACTACCTTTAAACCTGTCATCATCAGAGGGTTCTATACTTTTCATTATTAGTACACATTAAAGTCATTAATAGTACTCTAGACTTCTCATTATACGTATATTCTAAAGATGATATTGGTATATTCTAAATATGTCTTTATTGGTATATCTAAACTTGTCATTATTAGTATGTTCTAAACTTGTCATT
The DNA here is from genome assembly GCF_046742065.1 of Oratosquilla oratoria. Classification (NCBI taxonomy): domain Eukaryota; kingdom Metazoa; phylum Arthropoda; class Malacostraca; order Stomatopoda; family Squillidae; genus Oratosquilla; species Oratosquilla oratoria. The sequence continues at coordinate 9,225,590 of NC_134784.1, forward strand.
AATAGTTCATATTAAATTTATCATTAATAGGACATTATCATTAGTATATTGTAAGCCTGGCAATATTAGTATATATCAAAGTTGTCCTTGTCATTATTATTATAAATCAAACTAGTATATTCTAAACATATCATTAATAGTATATTCAAAACTCGTCATTATTAGTAAACTTATCATTAATAGTATATCCTAACATTTATTACTAGAATATTCCAAATTGGAAATAATTAGTACACATTAAATTTATCACTAAAAGTACCTTCTAATCTTGTACATTCTAAACTTGGCATTATTAGTATGTTCTAAACTTATCATTAGTAAAAATTGAATTAATTAATTGTACCTTCTAAACTTATCATTAACAGTACTCTTTAAACTTGTAATTATTAGTATATTCTAATTAATAGTATCCTCTAAACTTGTCATTATAAATACACATCAAATATATCATTAATTGCACCTTTTAAACTTATCATGAGAATGTTTTATGCACATTAAAGTTATCATTAATAGTACTTTCTAAACTTCAGTATATTCTAAACATGTCTTCATTTGTTTGTTCTAAACTTGTCATCATTAGTATGTTCTAAATTTGCCATTAATACTTCATATTAAATTTATCATTAATAGGACTTCTAAACTTATCATTATTAGTATATTCTAAACTTGGTAATATTAGTATATGTTAAAGTTGTCAATATTATCATCGTTTAAACTAGTATATTCTAAACATTCTAAACTTATCATTATTAAAAATTCAATTCAATAACAGTACCTTCGAAACTTATCATTAACAGTACCCTTTAAATTTGTAATTATTAGTATATTCTAATTATTAGTATATTCTAAACTCGTCATTATTAGATATCATTAATAGTATCTTCTAAACCTGTCATTATCGGAATATTCTAAACTTGTCATTATTAGTACCCATCAAAGCTATCATTAATAGTACCTTTTAAACTTGTCATCATTAGAATCTTCTATACTTTTCATCATTAGTACACATTAAAGTTATCATTAACAGTACTTTCCAAAATTCTAATTATACGTATATTCTAAACATGTCTATATTGGAATATGCTAAAATTGTCATTATTAGTATGTTTATACTTGTCATTAATAAATTGTTCATATTAAATTTATCATTATTAGTATATTCTAAACTTGACAATATTAGTATATGTTAAAGTTGTCATTAAACCTTGTCATTATTATCATAGAACTTTATTTGTATATCCTAAACTTAATATCAATATACTCTAAATATGTCATTATTAGTTTACTTTAAGGTTACTAATAATAATACCATTAACCTGTCATTACTAGTACACATAAAATATATCGTTAAAAGTGCATTCTAAAATTGTCATTATTAGCTTATTCTAAACTTATTATTGGTATATTCTAAACTTTTCATTTTTCAGAACACATTAAAAGTTATTATTAATAGCTTATAAATTTGTATTTGTATTTGTTTTGTATTTTTTATATTTTTGTATATTCATATTTTGTAGTTTTTCTATTTATTGGTATAACATTAACGATATCATTGATAATATTTTCCAAACTTTTCATTCTAAGCATGTCAATGATAGTATCTTCTAAACTTCTCATTATTACTATATTCTAAAGTGTAATGTAAAAGTGTAATGATAGTACCTATCATTACCATATTCTAAACTTTTTATTATTAGTACACATTAAATCTATTAGAGTGCATTCTAAACTTGTCTTTATCAATATATCACGAACTTGCTTATTATTAGAACAAATTAAAGTTTTCTTGAACAGTAGCCTTTAAACTTGTAATTATTGGTATATTCTGATCTTTCCGTTATTAGTGCACATCCCTGTACCTCTTTTTATTAGTATATTGTAAATTTCTGATTATTAGTACACATAAGTTATTATTAATAATACCTGCTAAACTTGTCAAAGTTAAATGCATTATTAATATATCTTTTAAAATAGTCACCATTAGTATATTACAAACTTGCCATTATTAGTAAAGTCATTGTTGGTATATTCTAGTCTTTCAATTATTAGTAAACATAAAAGTTATCATTAACTGTGCCTTGCATCATAAGTATATTGTAAACTTGTCACATTAAAGTTATTATTAATGATACCTTCTAAACTTGATATTATTTGTATATTACAAAATTGCCATTACTAGCATATTCTAAACTTGTCATTATTAATATATTCTAAACTTGTTATTACTAGTACACATTAAAGTTATCATTAATAATACCTACTAAACTTGTCACAATTAGAATATTATAAATTTGTCCCTATTAATACACATTATAATGATATTCTATGGTTGTCATTGTTAGTATATTCTAAACTTTTCATTATTAGTACAAATCAATTTTTTCAATATTAGTACATATCAAAAATATTTAATAGAACCTTCTGAAATTGCCATTATTAAAACATATTAAAGTTATTATAAATATAGTTTTCTAAAATTTTGATTATTAGTACACTATCGAAAATTTTTATCATTAATATATTCTAAACTTCTTATATTAAAGTTCTGATATCAATAATTCCGACTGAACATGTTATTCTTAGTATATTTTAAACTTGTTACTATTAGTGCATATTAAAGTTATCATTAAAAGTATATTCTAAACATGTTGTTACTAGTATTTTGTATTTTTTTCACTATTAGTACTCATTAAAGTAATTATTAGTACACATTAATGATTTTACTAATAGTACCTGCTAAACGCTATACGTTTTTTTTCTTCTAAATTTCCCATTTTGTTATATATTAAATTTTCCATTAACATGTAAACGTGTCATATTCTAAAATTTTCATTTTCATTTCACATAGATTTTATCTTTAATGGCGCTTTCTAAACTTGTCATTATTAGTATATTAAACTTCTCATTATTATAGCGCATTACAGTTATCATGCAATAGTACCATCTAAACTTGTTATTACTAGTACACATTAAAGTTATCATTGATAAAACCTTCTAAACTTGTCAAAATTAGAATATCATAAATTTGTCCCTATTAATATACATTATGCTTACATTCTATGTCTGTCATTGTTAGTATATTCTAAACTTTTCATTATTAATACAGATCAAATTATTCAATATTAGTACATATCAAAGATATTTAATAGAACCTTCTAAAATTGTCATTATTAAAACATTAAAGTTATTATAAATATCATGTTCTAAAATTTTGATTATTGATTATTGTTATATATATCATTAATAGAACTATCGACAATATTCATTATCAATATATTTTAAACTTTTGATATTAGTTATCATTGATAAAACCTTCTAAACTTGTCATAATTAGAATATCATAAATTTGTCCCTATTAATATACATTATGCTTATATTCTATGCCATTGTTAGTATATTCTAAACTTTTCATTATTAATACAGATCAAATTATTCAATATTAGTACATATCAAATATATTTAATAGAACCTTCTAAAATTGCCATTATTAAAACATTAAAGTTATTATAAATATAATTTTCTAAAAGTTTGATTATTGATTATTGTTGTATATATCATTAATAGTACTATCGACAATATTCATTATTAATATATTCTAAACTTTTGATATTAAAGTTATCATCAATAGGAATGTTAGTCATAGTATATTCTAAACTTGTCACTATCAGTGCATATTAAAGTTATCATTATAATTATATTCTAAACATGTCATTACCAGTTTTCTTTTAATTTTTCACTATTAGTACTCATTAAAGTAATTGTTAGTACACAGTAAAGATTTTGATAATAGTACCTGCTAAACGCTATACTTTTTTTTTTTATAAATTTCCCATATTATCATATATTAAAGTTTTCATTAATTTTGAATATACTAACATGTTTAGAAGACACTACTAATGATAACTTTAATATATATTGATACTCAAAATTTTAGAATATATTAATAATGACAAGTTTAGGATAATGATAAACTCGGAATATATTATCATTACCAAGTGTAGGATATACTAATAGTGATAAGGATACAAGGTCCTAGTAATGATAACTTCAATGTATACTAATAAAGTTTAGAGTACCAAAGAAGATATGTTTAGTGTTTACTAATAGTGATGTTTCGAATTTACGAACAATGACAACTTAAGAAAGTATTGCTAGTGATAACTAATGTGTACTAATAATGAGGGTTTAGAATATACAATTGACAAGCTTTAATGTTTAACAATGACAAGTGTTGAATATACCAATAATGACAAATTTAGAATATGCTGATAATGTCAGGTTTAGAATACACTTGTAATGACAAGTTTAGAATACAATAAATGAAAAATTTAGTATGTACCAATAATAACTAAGAATCACAAGTTTAGAATAATGACATAATATGAGTATATTAATGATAACCTTAGGAGATTCATGATAACTTTAATGTGGAAAAGTTTAGAATAAATTGATAATGGAAAGTATAGAAATGACTAAAAATGACAACTTTAGAAGGTTCTATTTACGATAACTATAATTTGTACTAATAAATGACAAGTTTAGAACGTACCAATAATTACAAACATAGAATGTATTATAAATGAAAACTTATATGTCTTCTGAGGATTAATGTTTGGTATATACTAATAATGATAAATTGCACTATTAATGATAACTTGTTGTAATAAAGTTTATAAAGTTAAATTAATAATAATGTTAATGTGTAGCAATAATGACACGTTTTAATTATATTGATAATGCAAAATTTTGTAAATACTAATAATAGCATAATTAGAAATTCCTATTAATGATAACTATAATATGTACTAATAATGATTACTTTTGAAAAAAGCTTACAATGTCATATTAAGAAGCCAATAATAATGATAACTTTAACATGTACTAATACTCATAATTTTAGAATATACTAATAATGACAAGTTTTAAATAATTATAAATTTTGGCATATATTAGTATTGTCCTAATAATGATAACTTTAATGTGTACTAATAATGACAAGTTTAGAATAATAAAGAAGATGATTATGTTAGTATTTACTAATACTGATATTTTTCGTATATAAAAACAATGACAAATTTAGAAAGTGTTGTTAATGATGCTTTTAAGGATAACTTAAAAATGTGTTGATAATAACAAGTTTATAATATACAAAAATTGACAAATGTAGAGGGTACTATTGCCAATAAATTGAATGTGTACTAAAATAACAAATTTAGAAAGATACTATTAATGATAACTTTAATGGTACTACTAATGACTTTAATGTGCACGAATAATGTCAAGTTTAAAATGCAGTAACAATGACAAGTTCAGAAAGTTCTATTAATGTAAAATTTAATAAAATCCAGTATTGACAAATTTAGAAAACACCAATAATGAGAAGTTTAAATTATACTAAAAATGAGATGTTTAGAAGGTTACTATTAATGATAAATTATATGGCAAATGGCAAATGACGACAAGTTTAGAATATACTAATGAAAAGTTAAGAAATTACTCTTAATGATAACTTCAATGACAGATTATGATATGCTAGTAATCACAAATTTGAAAGGTACAGTAAAATCATATAAAAATGACATGTTTAGAAGAAAACTTTAGAAGATAAGTTTAGAATATACTGATAATGACAAGTTTAATATAATAATAATGGCAATTTTAGAAGGTAATGTGGTAATGTGGTAATTTGGTAATCATAATGTGGTAATGTGGTAATTTTAGAAGGAATATGTGGTAATGTGGTAATAATGACAAGTAATATACAAGTAAAGATAAGTTCAGACTGTACCTTAATGACAACTTTTAGAAGGCACTATTAATGATAACTTTAATGTGTACTAATATAAACAAAGCACTATATTCTAATAAGAGTAAGTTTAGAAGGTACTATAAATGATAACGTTAACTTGTACTAATAACGACAAGCTTGGAATATACTAATAATGCCAAATTTAGAAGGTACTATTAATGTAACTTTAATGTCTATTAATAGTGATAAGTTTAGTGTATACTATTAACGAGAAGTTCATAATATACTAATAATGACAAGTTTGGAAAGCACTATTAAAGATAAAATCTATGCGAAATGACAATGAAAAGTTTAGAATATGACAAAGTATAATTTAATTTATATTAAATGGAAAATTTAGAAAGAAAACGTATAGCGTTTAACAGGTGTATTATTAAATCTTTAATATGTACTAATAATTACTTTAATGAGTACTTATAGTGAAAATTTTACAAAATACTAGTAATGGCATGTTTAGAATATACTTTTAATTATAACTTTAATATGCACTGATGGTAACAAGTTTACAACATACTAAGAATATCCTCTGCAATTGCCATTATTAATGCATATTAAAGTTATCATTAATAGTACCTTCTAAACTTGCTCTTAGTACAAATATATGTGATTATTAGTACACCTGAGTACATATTAGAATTATCATTAATAGTGCTTTCTAAGCTATTGGTACACTTTCAAGTTATCATTAGTAGAATGTCCTAAAATTTCATTATTAGCATATTCTGAAATTGTCATTAATATTACACATTAAAGTTATCATTAATAGTAACTTTAATCTGATCATTATTTGTATTGTAAACTTGTCATTATAAATATATTCTTAACGTATCATTATTACTATTCATTAGACTTACCATTAATAGTACTTTCTAAACTTGTTATTATTTGTGATATTATAAACTTAACCATAATAGTATATTTTCAACTTTCATAATATTTTATAATATTTGTTATCATCAGTATCCTCTACAATTGCCATTATTAGTGCATATTAAAGTTTTCATTAATAGTACCTTCTAAACTTGTCGTTATTAGTATATTCTAAACATGTGATTATGAGTACATATTAGAGTTATCATTAATAGTACTTTCTCAACATGTACTTTCATATTCTAAGGTTGCCACTATTCTATGGTTGCCACTATAAATAGAATATTCTAAAATTTCATTATCAGTATATTCTAAACTTGTCATTAATAGTACACTTTAAAGTTCTCATTAATAGTATCATTAATATGATCATTATTAGCATGTTCTATAATCATCTTTATTAGTATTAGTTATCATTAAGTGTATTTTGTAAACTTGTCATTTATTAGTATCTTCTATACTTGTTATTATAAGTATATTCTTAACGTATCGTAATCACTATAAATTAAACTTACCATTAATAGTACTTTCTAAACTTGTCATTATTAGTATGTTATAAATTTACCCATAATAGTATATTCTCAACTTTTGTAGTTAGTAAACATTAATGTTATCATTAATAGTAGCCTCAAACTAGTATAACCTTGTTATTCTTAGTACACATTTAAGTTATTATTAAAAGAATCTTCTGATTTTGTCGTTATTGGTATATCCTAAACTTGCTCTCGTTAAAATTATCATTAATACCATAATCTTAATTTGTCATTATTAGTACACATTAAAGTTTTTTTTTATTAGAAACACCTAAAAATGTCATTAATCGTATATTCTAAACTTGTCATTACTAGAACATATTAAATTTATCATTGATAATTCCTTTTCAACTTGTCATTATTAGTATAATTCAAACATTAATTAGTAATCATTATCAGTGTATTCTAAACTTGTTATCATTAGTAATTATTCAAAAACTCTAAACTTTTCCTTATTAGTACACATTAAAATTTCAATTAATTGTACCTTTTAAGTAAGACATTATAACACATTGAACTTGTCATTATTAGTATATACTAAAGTTTCTTTAATAGTACACGTTAAAGATATTGCTAAGAGAATCTTAATCTTGTCAGTATCAATATACATTAAAGTTATTATTACTATTATATTCTAATCTTGACATTATTACGACACAATAAAATTGTAAAAAGTACCGATTATTACCACATTCTAAATTTTATATCATTTGTGCAAATATAATTGATCATTAATCGCTGAATTTGTCATTAATATTACACATTAAAGTTATCATTAATAGTAACTTTAATCTGATCATTATTTGTATTGTAAACTTGTCATTATAAATATATTCTTAACGTATCATTATTACTATTCATTAGACTTACCATTAATAGTACTTTCTAAACTTGTTATTATTTGTGATATTATAAACTTAACCATAATAGTATATTTTCAACTTTCATAATATTTTATAATATTTGTTATCATCAGTATCCTCTACAATTGCCATTATTAGTGCATATTAAAGTTTTCATTAATAGTACCTTCTAAACTTGTCGTTATTAGTATATTCTAAACATGTGATTATGAGTACATATTAGAGTTATCATTAATAGTACTTTCTCAACATGTACTTTCATATTCTAAGGTTGCCACTATTCTATGGTTGCCACTATAAATAGAATATTCTAAAATTTCATTATCAGTATATTCTAAACTTGTCATTAATAGTACACTTTAAAGTTCTCATTAATAGTATCATTAATATGATCATTATTAGCATGTTCTATAATCATCTTTATTAGTATTAGTTATCATTAAGTGTATTTTGTAAACTTGTCATTTATTAGTATCTTCTATACTTGTCATTATAAGTATATTCTTAACGTATCAATCACTATACTTAACATTAATAGTACTTTCTAAACTTGTCATTTTAGTATGTTATAAATTTACCCATAATAGTATATTCTCAACTTTTATAGTTAGTACACATTAATGTTATCATTAATAGTAGCCTCAAACTTGTATAACCTTGTTATTCTTAGTACATATTTGAGGTATTATTAAAAGAATCTTCTGGTTTTGTTGTTATTGGTATATCCTAAACTTGCACTCGTTAAAATTATCATTAATACCATAATCTTAATTTGTCATTATTAGTACACATTAATTTTTTTTATTAGAAGTGCCTAAAAGTGTCATTAATCGTATATTCTAAACTTGTCATTACTAGAACATATTAAATTTATCATTGATAATTCATTTTCAACTTGTCATTATTAGTATAATTCAAACATTAATTAGTAATCATTATTAGTGTACTCTAAACTTGTTATTATTAGTCATTATTCAAAAACTCTAAAATTTTCCTTATCAGTACACATTAAAGTTTCAATTAATTGTACCTTTTAAGTAAGACATTATAACACATTGAACTTGTCATTATTAGTATATACTAAAGTTTCTTTAATAGTACACGTTAAAGATATTGCTAAGAGAATCTTAATCTTGTCAGTATCAATATACATTAAAGTTATTATTACTATTATATTCTAATCTTGACATTATTACGACACAATAAAATTGTAAAAAGTACCGATTATTACCACATTCTAAATTTTATATCATTTGTGCAAATAAAATTGATCATTAATTGCACACTTCTTATTATCAGTATATTCTAAAATTTTTATTATTAGTAAACATTGAAGTTATCATAAATATTAATTTCTAAACTTGTCATCATTAGTATATTCTAAACATGTCATTATTAGTATATTCTAATAATTATTCTAAATACTATCTTCAAAATCTGTCATTATTATATTGTTCTAAACTTGTCATTATAAGATATCATTAATAGTACCCTTTAAACCTGTCACCATTAGAGTGTTCTAAACTTTTCATTACTAGTACACATTAAAGTAATAGAACTTTCTAGACTTCTCATTATACGTATATTCTAAATGTGTCTTCAACTTGTCATTAATAGTTCATATTAAATTCATCATTAATAGGACGTTATCATTAGCAATTTTAGTATAGTTGTCATTATTCTAACCTTGTCATTATTATCATAATTAAAACTAGTATATTCTGAACATATTATTATTAGTATATTCAAAACTCGTTATTGTTAGTAAACTTATCATTAATAGTATATCCTAATTATTATCATTAGTATACTCCAAATTTGCCGTTATTAGTACACATTAAATTTATTATTAAAAGTACCTTCTAATCTTGTTTTTATTAGTACATTCTAAACTTGACATTATTAGTATGTTCTAAACTCATCATTAGTAAAAATAAAGTAATTAATACCTTCTAAACTAACCATTACCCTTTAAACTTGTAATAATTTATATATAACTCTTCATTATTATTCATTTTTTGTAGTATCTTCTAAACCTATAATTATTAGAATGTTGTAAACTTATCATTGTAAGTACACATCAAAGATATCATTAATAGTACCTTTTAAATTTCATCATTAGAATGTTTTATACTTTTCATTATTAGTACACATTAAAGTTTCATTAATAGTCCTTTCTAAACTTCTGTTTATTCTAAACATGTCTTCATTTGTATATTCTAAACTTGTCATTAATACTTCATATCAATTTTATCATTAATAGGACGTTGTAAGGTTATCATTACTAGTACATTCTAAACTTGGCAATATTAGTATATGTTAAAGTTTAAACTAGTAATTCTAAACATTCTAAACTTGATATTATTATTATGTTCTAAACATATCAATAGTAAAAATTAAAGTCATTAATAGTACCTTCGATACTTATCACTAATAGTACCCTTTAGATTTGTAATTTTTAGTATATTCTAAACTCGTCATTTTTAGTTATCATTATCGGAATATTCTAAACTTTTCATTATTTAGTACACATCAAAGATATCATTAATAGTACCTTTTAAACTTGTCATCATTAGAATGTTCTATACTTTTCATTATTAGTACACATTAAATTTATCATTAATAGTACTTTCCAAATTTCTCATTATACGTATATTCTAAACATGTCTACATTGGAATATTCTAAACTTGTCATTATTAGTATGTTCAAAACTTGCCATTAATAGTTTATATTAAATATATCATTATTAGTATATTCTAAATTTGGCAATATGTTAAAGTTGTCATTATTATTATAGTTTAAAGTAGTATATTCTAAAGATGTCGTTATTAGTATATTCAAAATCGTCATTATTAGTAGCTTTTAATCTTTTCATTATTACCATATGAAAATTAAAGTCATTAATAGTAACTTCTACACTAATCAATACAAGTACCCTTTTAACTTTTAATCATTAGTATATTCTAAACTTGTCAATATTATTACACATTAAAGTTATCATTATCGTTAAAAATTTGTCACTGCTAAAATGTATTCTGAACTTGTTTTTATTAGTCCACATTAAAGTTATCATGAACAGTTCCTTTTAAACCTTCATTAATAATATATTCTAAAATTCTCATTATTAGTACGCATTAATTATCATGCAAAATACCTTCTAAACTTGTTTTTATTGTTATTTTCTAAACTTGTCATTATTAGTATATTCTATTATTTTCATTATCACTACTTACAGTACCTTCTGAATTTTCTTTGCTTGTATATTCTAAACTTGCCATTGTTAGTTCATATCAACGTTATTGGTACCTTCTAAACTTATTATTATTACTATATTCTAAATTCATTATTAGTACATATTATAGTTAACAGTTATGGTAACATCTCAACTTTTTATTATTAGTATATTCTAAACTTAACAGTATCTTCTAAACTTCTTATTATTACGTGCCATTATTAGTATACATTAAAGATGTAATATAATAGGATCTTTTAAAATGATCATTATTGCTATATTTTAAACATGTCAATATTAGTGTCATATATATTATAATATTAGTTATCCATAATATTACCCACCCGTCCTTTATTTGTATATCCTAAACTTAGTATTAGTATACTCTAAATATGTCATTATTAGTTTAAAGTTACTATTAATAGTGCCTTTAACCTGTCATTAGTAGTACACATTAAAGTTATCGCTAAAAGTACATTCTAAAATTATCATTATTAGCTTATTCTAAACTTATTGGTATATTCTAAAATTTTAACTTTTCATTTTCAGAACACATTAAAGTTATTATTGATAGCCTATACATTTGTATTTGTATTTGTTTGTATTTATTAGTATAACATTAACGTTATCATTGATAATATTTTCCAAACTTTTCATTATTAGTGCATTCTAAACTTGTCAATGATAGTACCTTCTAAATTTCTCATTATTACTATATTCTAAACTTGTCACTATTAGTACACATTAAAGATCTCAATAGTACCTTCTAAAATTGATATCATTACCATATTCTAAACTTTTTTTATTACTACATATTAGATTTATTAGAGTGCATTCTAAACTTGTCTTTATTAGTATATTACAAACTTGTTTATTAGTAGTACAAATGAAAGTCGTCTTGAATAGTACTCGTTAAACTTGTAATTATTGGTATATTCTAATCTTTCCATTATTAGTACACATACCTGTACCTTCTAAACCTCTGATTATTAGTGCACATTAAAGTTATTATTAATAATACCTTCTAAACTTGTCAAAGTTAAATGCATTATTAATATATCTTTAAAACAAGTCATTGTTAGTATATTACAAACTTGCCATTATTAGTGTCTTTTAATCTTTTCATTATTAGTACACATTAAAGTCATTGTTAGTATATTCTAGTCTTTCCATTATTAGTACACATAAAAGTTATCATTAACTGTTCCTTGCATTATAAGTATATTTTAAACTTGTCACGTTAAAGCTATTATTAATAATACCTTCTAAACTTGTACATGTTATTTTTTAGTATATTCTAAACTTGTTACTATTAGTGCATATTAAAGTTATTAAAAGTACATTCTAAACATGTCATTACTAGTATTTTGTAAACTTTTCACTATTAGTACTCATTTAAGTAATTATTAGTACACATTAAAAATTCTATTAATAGTACCTGTTAAACACTATACGTTTTTTGTAAATATCCCATTTTGTTATAAATCAATTTTTCATTAACATGTAAACTTGCCATATTCTAAACTTTTCATTATCATTTCATATACATTTATCTCTAATAGTGCTTTCGAAACTTGTCATTATTAGTATATTGTAAATTTCACATTAATAGTATATACTAAACTTACCACTATTAGTAGACATTAAAGTTATCTTTAATACCTTCTAAATTTGGCATTATTAGTATATTCTAAGCTTGTCTTTATTAGTACAATTTAACGTTATTAATGATAGTACCTTCTAAACTTACCCTTATTATAAATAGTACTTTGTTTATATTGGTACACATTAAAGTTATCATTAAAAGTACTTTCTAAAAGTTGTCATTAAGGTACTTTCTGAACTTATCTTTTGTATATTACAAAAATGCTATTTTTAGTGTAACTTGCCATTATTACCACATTAGCACATAACCGTAATATTACAAAATTGTCATTACTAGCATATTCTAAATTAGTGCACATTAAAGTTATCATGCAATAGTACCTTCTAAACTTGTCATTATTATATTCTAAACACGTTAAAATCATCATTAATAATACCATTTAAACTTGTCATAATTAGTAATGACATGCTTAGAAGGTTACATTACGGATAACGTTAATGTGTAGTAATAATGACACGTTTAAATTATACTATTAATGCAAGATTTAGAAAATACTAACAATAGCATAGTAGAAGTTGCTATTAATGATAACTATAATACGTACTAATAGATAGTTTTGAATATACTAAGTATAACATGTTTAGAAGATACTGTTAAAGATAACTTTAATGTGTAGAAAGTGACAATTGTGGATTATACTAGTAAGGATAAGTTTAGAAGGTTCTATTAATGATAACTTTATTTTGTACTAATAATGATAAGTTTAGCATATAAGTTTACAAGGACAAGTGTGTATCAATAATTACAAGTTTAGAATATAATATTGATGATTTTAGAATATACTAATGATGATAATTTTAGAATATTCTAATAATAATAAGTTTAGAATATACTAATAATGAGAGTTGAATATAACTTTAATGTGTACTAATAATCACAGGTTTACAATATTTTAATAATGACATGCATAGAAGGTTACATTAATGATAATGTTAATGTGTAGTAATAATGACACGTTTGAAATATATTAACAACGTAAGGTTTAGAAAATACTAACAAACCTGACATGCATGTTCTAAATTTGTCATCATTAGTATATTCTACACTTGTCATTATTAGTACAAATTAAAGCTTGTCAATATTTGCATTATTAAATCATCATTAACAAAACTTTCTAATGTTGTCATTGTTTGAAACATATCAGTATTATTATATTTTCTTGGGTATTCCAAAATTTTCATTATTCGTACACATTAGAGTTATCATTATTAGGACCTTGTATACATACCATTATCAGTAATTTGGCAATACTATATTCCAAAGTTTATCATTATTCTAAACTTGTCATTATTGGTATATTCTAGACTTGTTACCATTAGTAGTTTCTTCTAAACATGATATTGTCAGGCTATTCAAAACTAATTATTATGAGCACCTTATCACTAGTCAAAACTAATCATTAATAGCACCTTCTGATTTTGCTATTACTAATATATTCCAAAGTTTATCATTATTCTAAACTTGTCATTATTGGTATATTCTAAACTTGTGAGTATTAATACATGTTAAAGTTACCATTAGTAATGTCTTCTAAACATGATATTGTTAGGTTATTCAAAACTAATCATTATTAGTACGTGTTATATATATCATTAATAGCAACATCTGATTTTACTATTACAAGAATTTTCTAAACTTTGCATTATTAATATGATTCAAACGTGTCATTATTACTACACATTAACGATATCATTAATATAACATCCAAAAATTTTCTTTATTACAAAATTGTAAACTTGTGAATTGTACATATTAAAGTTATCATTAACAGTGTCTTTAAACTTTTCAATATTAGTATTTTCAAACATTAACTATTAGAACACATCAAAGTTTTCATTTATAGTACATTCTAAAATTGTCATTAGTACGTTCTGGTCATTATTAGTTCAAATTAAAGTTATGATATATATTACCTTCTAAAGTTGTCATTATTCGTAATTTCTAAACTTGATAGTACCTTGTAAACCTATATGCTAAACTTGTCATTATTAGTACAAAATAAAGTTATCATTACTAGAACCTTCTAAACTTATCATTATTAGTATATTCCACACTTGTCATTATTTATTTATTTATTATTATATTTATTATATTTATTATTATTATTTATTATATTATTTATTATATTATTATATCATCATAGCATTATAGCATCATATCATTATATCACCATATCATCATATCATTACATCATCATTTTGTTGCATCATTACATATCATTATATCATCATATTGTTGCATCATTACATATCATTATATCATTATATCATCATATCATCATTTATTTATCATTTCTACACATCAAAGTTATCATGAAGTGTATCTTCTAAACCTGTCAATCTTAGTAGATTCTAAACTTTTAATTGTATATACATTCTAAACCTGTGGTTATTAGCAGATTTCTCAAGTTTATCATTTCTCAAGTTTATCATTATTATTACTTGTCATTATTGGTATATTCTAAACTTGTGAGTAATACATGTTAAAGTTATCATTAGTAATGTCTTCTAACCATGATATTGTTAGGTTATTCAAAACTAATAATTATTAGTGCGTATTATATTTATCATTAACAGTAACTTCTGATTTTGCTATTACTAGAATTTTCTAAACTTTAGTATTAATAGTACACATTAAGAGTTTTTTCTAAACATTAGTATATTCTAAACTTATCGTTATTAGTACACATTAACGTTGTTATCAATATTACCTTCTTAACTTTACATCATTAGTATATTGTAAACTGTTTTATAAAAAATACATTTTAAAATTTTTATTGGTACATGTTAAATCTATTATTAAAGGAATTTTCCAAATGTTTTATTTGAACATATTAAAATTACCATTGTAAACTTGTCATTTATAGTACACATTAAAGTTATCATTAACAATATCTTTAATCTAATCATTATTAGTATATTCTATAATTATCCTTATTGGTACACATCAAAGTTATCATTAATATCACTTTCTAACCATTAGAATATTCTAAACATATCTTAATTGGCATGTTAAACTTTTTATTTATAGTGTTCATTAAATACATTCTAAACATGGCAATATTAGTGTATTCTAAAGTTGCCATTATTCTAAACTTGTCATTATTATTATATTCTAAACTTGTTAGTATTAATACACATGTTTGGTAGCACTTTCCAAAGTTGTCATTATTCGTATATTATAACTTTGTCATTATTATTGTCATTGGTATTACCTTCTAATATATGTAATTATCAGTATCGTCTATAATTGCCATTATTAGTTCATATTAAAGTTATCATTAATAGTACCTTCTAAACTTGTCATTAGTATATTCTAAATATGTGATTATGAGTTACCATTACAAGTTATCATTAATAGAATATTTTAAAATTTCATTATTCTAAACTTGTCATCAATAGTACAATTAAAGTTATCATTAATAGTATCTTTATTCTGATCATTATTAGTATGTTCTATAATTATCATTATTAGTATTAGTTATCATTAACAGTATCTTGTAAACTTGTCATTATTAGTATGCTCTAAACTCGTCATTATAAGTATATTCTTAACGTATCATTATTACTATACATTAAACTTTCTAAACTTGTCATTGTTAGTATATTATAAACTTACCCATAATAGTATATTCTCACTTCTCATAATATTTGTTATTATCAGTATCCTCTACAATTGCCATTGTTAGTGCATATTAAAGTTATCATTAATAGTACCTTTTAAACTTGTCCTTATTAGTATATTCTAAACATATGATTATGAGTACATATTAGAGTTATCATTAATAGTACTTTCTAAACATATAATTATCTTTCATATTCTAAGTTTTCATTAATAGAATATTCTTTAATTTCATTATTATTATATATTAAACTTGCCATTATTAGTATGTGCTATAATTATCATTATTAGTATTAGTTATCATTAACAGTATCTTGTAAACTTATTATTAGTATGTTCCATATACATTAAACTTACCATTAACAGTACTTTCTAAACTTGTCATTATTAATATATTACAAACTTACCCACAATATATAATAATAATTCTCAACTTTCATAATTAGTACACATTATAAGTAGCTTCCAAATTTGTATAAACTTGTATATTCTAAAGTTGTCACTCTTACTACATATTTAAGTTATTATTAAAAGAATCTGAACTTGTCGTTATTGGTATATCCTAAACCTGTCATTAATAGCACTCGTTAATTTCATAATCTTAACTTGTCATAATTAGTACACATTAAACTTTTTATTAGTTGTACCTAAAAAGTGTCATTAATATATTTTAAACTTATCATTACTAGAACATATTAAAGTTATCATTAATAAATCCTCTTCAACTTGTCATTATTAGTATAATTCAAACATTAATTAGTAATCATTATTAGTGTATTCTAAACCTGTTATTGTTAGTCACTATTCAAAAACTTTTCATTATTAGTACACATTAAAGTTTCAATTAATCCTTTTGAATATGACATTATGACACATTAAACTTGTCATAATATCATTATTCTAAATTTTCTTTAATCGTACATGTTAAAGATATTGCTAAGAGAATCTAATCTTGTCAATATCAATATACATTAAAATTATTATTACTATTATATTCTATTATATTCTAATGTTGTCATTATTTGTGCAAATAAGATTTATCATTAATCGCACACTTCTTATTATTAGTATATTCTAAATTTGTTATTATTAGTAAACTTTGAGGTTATCATAAATATTACCTTCTAAACTTGTCATCATTAGTATATTCTAAACATGCCATTATTAGTATATTCTAATAATTCTTAGTATATTCTAAACTCGTCAATATTAGTTATCATTAATAGTATCTTCTAAACCTGTCATTACTAGAATATTCTAATTTTTTCATTATTAGTACACATCAAAGATATCATTAATAGTACCTTTTAAACCTGTCACCATTAGAGTGTTCAGTACTTTCCATTATTAGTATACATTAAAGTTATCATTGATAGTACTTTCTAGACTTCTCATTATACGTATATGTACATTATACGTACATGTCAATATTGGTATATTCTAAATATGTCTTCATTGTCATAAACTTGTCATTGTTCAAAACTTGTCATAACATATCATATGAAATTTATCATTAGTAGGACGTTATCATTAGTATATTCTAAGCCTGGCAATATGCTAATGTTGCCATTATTCTAGCTTTGTCATTATCATAATTTAAACTAGTATATTCTAAACATCTCATTAATAGTATATTCAAAACTCGTAATATTAATACAGTAGTATACCCTAATCTTTATTATTGGTATATTCCAAATTTGCCATTAAATTTATCATTAAAAGTACCTTCCAATCTTTGGTTACTAGTACATTCTAACTTGGCATTATTAGTATGATCTAAACTTATCATTAGTAAAAATTAAGTAATTAATAGTACCTTTTAAACTTATCATTAACAGTACCTTTTAAATAGTATAGTATAGTAAATAGGATCTTCTAAACCTATCATTATTAGAATGTTCTAAACTTGACATTATAAGTACACATCATTAGAATGTTTTATACTTTTCATTATTAGTACATATTAAAGTTATCATTAATAGTACTATCCAAACTTCAGTATATTCTAAACATGTATATTCTAAACATGTCTTCATTGGTATACTCTAAACTTGTCATCATTAGTATGTTCCAAACTTGTCATTAATACTTCATCTTAAATTCATCATTAATAGGACATTCTAAACTTATCTTTATTAGTATATTCTAAACTTGGCAATATTATGTTAAAATTGTCTTTATTATCATCATTTAAACTAGAATATTCTAAACATTCTAAACTAATGATAAGTTTAGAACATACTAAAAAAAAAACATTAATAGTACCTACAAAATTCATCATTTAAATTTAAATTCACCTTTAAATTTGTAATTATTAGTATATTTTAAACTCGTCATTATTAGTAGTATCTTCTAAACTTGTCATTATTAATACAGTAGTATACCCTAATCTTTATTATTGGTATATTCCAAATTTGCCATTAAATTTATCATTAAAAGTACCTTCCAATCTTTGGTTACTAGTACATTCTAACTTGGCATTATTAGTATGATCTAAACTTATCATTAGTAAAAATTAAGTAATTAATAGTACCTTTTAAACTGATCATTAACAGTACCTTTTAAATAGTATAGTATAGTAAATAGGATCTTCTAAACCTATCATTATTAGAATGTTCTAAACTTGACATTATAAGTACACATCATTAGAATGTTTTATACTTTTCATTATTAGTACATATCAAAGTTATCATTAATAGTACTATCTAAACTTCAGTATATTCTAAACATGTATATTCTAAACATGTCTTCATTGGTATACTCTAAACTTGTCATCAAACCTGTCATTAATACTTCATCTTAAATTCATCATTAATAGGACATTCTAAAATTATCTTTATTAGTATATCTAAACTTGGCAATATTATGTTAAAGTTGCCTTTATTATCATCATTTAAACTAGAATATTCTAAACATTCTAAACTAATGATAAGTTTAGAACATACTAAAAAAAACATTAATAGTACCTACAAAATTCATCATTAACAGTACCCTTTAAATTTGTAATTATTAGTATATTTTAAACTCGTCATTATTAGTAGTATCTTCTAAACTTGTCATTATCGGAATATTCTAAACTTTTCATTATTAGTACCCATCAAAGATATCATTAATAGTGCCTTTTAAACTTGTCATCATTAGAATGTATACCTTTCATTATTAGTACACATTAAAGTTATCATTAATTGCACTTTCCAAATTTCTCATTATACGTATATTCTAAACATGTCTACATTGGAATATTCTAAACTTGTCATTATTAGTATGCTCTAAACTGCCCATATCAAATCTATCATTATTAGCGTTGTAATATTAGTATATGTTAAAGTTTTCATTAAACCTTGTCATTATCATTATAGTTTAATCTAGTATATTCTAAAGATGTCGTTATTAGTATATTCAAAACTCGTCATTATTAGTAAACTTATCACTAATAGTATCTTCTAATATTTTCATTATTACTATATCCCAAGTTTGACATTATTAGTACACATTAAATCTATCATTAATAGTACCCACTAATCCTGGCATTAATAGTGTGTTCTAAACTTAATTTTAGTGAAAATTAAAGTTATTGATAGTACCTTATACACTAATCATTAACAGTATCCTTTTAACTTGTAATTATTAGTATATTCAAACTTATTATCATTATTACTTTATTATCATTATTACTTATTATTAGTATATTCTAAACATATTACATTAAAGTTATCATTATTAGTATTTTCTAAACCTGGCATTATTAGTGTGTTCTAAACTTATTATTAGTGAAAATTAAAGTTATTAATAGTACCTTATACACTAATCATTAACAGTATCCTTTGTAATTATTAGTATATTCTAACTTATTACAAATTAAAGTTATCATTACCGTTAAAAACTTATCATTTCTAAACTTTAATGTGTAATAATAAAAACAAGTTTAGAATATATATTCCAAACTTGTTTTTATTAGTACACATTAAAGTTATCATTAATAGTTCCTTTTCAACATGTTATAGGTATGTTCTATATTTGTCATTATTAGTACACAATAAATTTATTAATTGTATTTTTACACTCTTCATTATTAGAATATTCTAAAATTCTCATGATTACTACACATTAATGTTATCTTTAAATACTTTTAATCTTGTTTTGTTGTTATATTCTAAACTTGTCACTATTAGTATATTCTAATTTTTTTCATTATTACTCCTAGGTTTTCTTTATATATTCTAAATTTGTCATTATTAGTTCATATTAACGTTATAATTATTAGTACCTTCTAAACTTATTATTATTAGTATATTCTAAATTCTAAATTCTTTCCATTATTAGTACTCATACATGTTCCTTCTAAACCTCTTTTTATTAGTATATTGTAAACTTCTGATTATTAGAACACATTAAAGTTATTATCAATAATACCTTCTAAACCTGTCAAAGTTATCAATATATCTTTTAAACTAGTCATTATTAGTATATTACAAACTTGCCATAAGTTTTCATTATTAGTATACATTGGTATATTCTAGTCTTTCCATTATTAGTACACATAAAAGTTATCATTAACTGTGCCTTGCATTATCAGTATATTGTAAACTTGTCACATTAAAGCTATACCTTCTAAACTTGACATCATTTGTATATTACAAAATTGCTATTTCTAAATTTATCATTATTAGTGCACATTAAAGTTATCATGCAATAGTACTTGTTATTATTAGTATATTCCAAACTTGTTATTACTAGTACACATTAAAGCTATCATTAATAATACCTTCTAAACTTGTCATAATTAGAATATCATAAATTTGTCCCTATTAATATACATTATGCTGATATTCTATGGTTGTCATTGTTAGTATATTCTAAACTTTTCATTATTAAAACAGATTAAATTATTCAATATTAGTACATATCAAAGATATTTAATAGAACCTTCTAAAATTGTCATTATTAAAAACATATTATTATTAGAAGTATCATTTTCTAAATTTTTGATTATTGATTATTGTTGTATATATCATTAATAGTACTATCAACAATATTCATTATTAATATATTCTAAACTTTTTATATTAAATTTATCATCAATAGTTCCGACTGAATATGTTATTCATAGTATATTAAAGTTATCATTAAAAGTATATTCTAAACATGTCATTACTAGTATTTTGTAAATTTTTCACTGTTAGTACTCATTAAAATAATTGTTAGTACACATTAAAGATTTTGATAATAGTACCTGCTAAACGCTATACTTCTTTTTTTTTATAAATTTCCCATATTATCATAATTAAAATTTTCATTAGTTTTGAATATACTAACAATGACATGTTTAGAAGACACTACTAATGATAACTTTAATATGTACTAGTACTCAAAAGTTTAGAATAGAGTAATAGTGACAAGTTTAGGATAATGATAAACTCGGAATATATTATTATTAACAAGTGAAGGATATACTAATGATGGTAAGGATACAAGATCCTAGTAATGATAACTTCAATGTATACTGATAAAGTTTAGAACACCAAAGAAGATATGTTTAGTATCTCCTAATATAGAATATGAAAGATAATTATGTATTTAGTAAGTACTATTAATGATAACTCTAATATGTACTCATAATCACGTTTAGAATATACTAATAAGGACAATTTTAGAAGGTACTCTTAATATGCTTAATATACTTTGATATGCACTAATAATGGCAATTGTAGAGGATACTGATAATAACAAATATTATGAAAGCTGAGAATATACTATTATGGGTAAGTTTATAATATACTAACAATGACAAGTTTAGAAAGTTTAATGTATAGTAATGATGATTCGTTAAGAATATACTTATAATGACGAGTTTAGAGCATACTAATAATGACAGCTTTACAAGATACTGTTAATGATAGCTAATACTTATAATGATAATTATAGAACATACTAATAATGATCAGAATAAAGATACTAATAATGATCAGAATAAAGATACTAATAATGATCAGAATAAAGATACTATTAATGATAACTTTAATTGCACTATTAATGACAAGTTTAGAATATACTTAGAATGAAATTTTAGAATATTCTATTAATGATAACTTTAAAGTGTACTAATAGTGACAAGCTTAGAATATGACAGATAATTACGTTTAGAAAGCACTATTAATCATAACTCATAATCAGATAAGGACAAGTTTAGAAGGTACTATTAATGATAAATTTAATATGCACTAATAATGGCAATTACAGATGATACTGATAATTAGAAATATTAGAAGGTAATATCAGTGATAACTGTAATGTGTGCTAATAATGACAAAGTTAGAATATACGAATAATGACAACTTTGCCATGTTTAGAATATATTTAATGAACACTGTAAATAAAAAGTTTAGAACATGACAATTAAGATGTGTTTAGAATATTCTAATGGTTAGAAAGTGATATTAATGATAACTTTAATGCGTACTAGTAAGGATAATTATAGAATATACTAATAATGATCAGATTAAAGATACTATTAATGATAACTTTAATGACAAGTTTAGAACGGTAATTCTAATTTGTTCTAATGTGTTCAAATAAAAAAAAATGGAAAATTCCTTTAATGATAAACATGTACTAATAAAAAAAGTTTAAAAGGTATTTTTGATAAGACAAGTTTACAATATACTAATGATGTCAAGTAAGAAGGTAATATTGATAATAACGTTAATGTGTACTAATAACGAAAAGTTTAGAATATACTAATGTTTAGAAAAAAAAACTCTTAATGTACAGTAATGAGTTTAGAAAATACTACTAATAATAACTTTAATATGTAGCAATGATAACAGGTTTATAATATACTAATGAAGAAAAGTTTAGAATACACTAATACTAACAAGTTTGGATAAGTTTAATGTGTACTAATAATGACAAGTTTATAATGTACTAACAATGACAAGTTAAGAAGGTGCTATTAACTATTAACTTAATATATACTAATAACCACTGGTTTAGAATATACCTACCATGATATCTAAAATATGCTAAGATTGACAAGTTCAGGTAATTTTAATGTTTAGAAATAATGACAAGTGTGGAATATACTAATAACGATAAGTTTAGAAGGTTCTACTAATATTAACTTCTAAACTTTGACAAGTTTAGAAGGTATTGTTAATAGTAACCTATATGTGTTTACAATATACTATTAATCAGAGGTTTTGAAGGTACAGGTATGTGTACTAATAATGAAAAGATTAGAATATACCAATAGTTTTAAGTTTAAAAGGTACTGTTCAAGATAACTTTAATTTATACTAATATTAAGCAGGTTTACAATATACTAATAAAGACAAGTTTAGAAGATAAATGATAAATTCAATATATACTAATAGTAAATTACTAATAACAAAAAGTTTAGAATATGGTAATAACAACAAGTATAGAAGGTACTATTAATGATAACCTTAATGTGTGACAAGTTAAGAATATAGTAATAATGAGAAGTTTAGAAGGTAGTATTATTGACAATTTCATAATGTACTAATAATGAAAAGTTTGGAAGATATTAACGATAACGTTAATGTGTACTAATGAATACAAATTTGGAATCTAATAATGATAACTTTAATGTGTTATCAAAATAAAAAGTTTAGAATATACTGATAATGAGAAGTTTAGAATAATTTAATAATGACAATTGTAGAATGTACTTTTAATGATAACTTGAATGTGTACTAGTAATAGTAACCTTAAAGTGAATTAGTATATTTGGTATACCAATAATAAGTTTAGAATATACAAATAAAGACAGGGTAAGTAATATTGATGACAACTTTAATATATACCAACAATGGTATGCTTAGAATATACTAAAAATGACAGTTTTAGAAGGAACTATTAATGATAACAAGTTTAGTAATAATAACAAGTTTTGAATATATGACAAGTTTAGAAAATACTATCAATGATAACTTTTCAATATAATAATGACAAGTTTAGAAAATACTATTAATTTAGAATGTACTAATATAGAAACGTTTAATACACAAGTAATAAAAATATTGGAATAAAAGGTATTGACAAGTTTAGAAGAATCTAATATTTAAGATATAGCAATAATCATAAATTGAAAAGATCCTATTAATGATAACTTAAATTTGAACTAATAACGGCACGTAATAATGAGAAGTTTAGAGGGTACTTTTAATGAAATACAAGTTTAGAATAAAAGATAATGACAAGTTTAGTAGAATCTAATACTCACATGTTTAAAATATAGCAATAATGATAAGTTTAAAAGATCCTATTAATTAGAAGTTTAGAAAGTACTGTTAACGAAAACTTTTATGTGTACTAATAATGAAATTATACAATATACTAATTAAGACAAGTTTAGAATATACTACTGATAACAAGTTGAGAAGTTACTATAACTGTTAACTATAATATAATAATTATGACAAGTTTAGAAGGTACTATTAATAATACATCTATTGTGTTTTAAAAATGACAAGCTTAGAATATACTAATATATAGATTCTGTAGGCACTGTTAATGAGTGCTAATAATGAGAATTTTAGAATGATAAATATAATACGTACTAATAATGATTAGTTTTGAATAACCTAACAATATCATGATTAGAAGACATTAATAATGACAAGTTTAGAATAATTATAAACTTGAGAAATGATAAAGTTGAGAAATCTGCTAATAACCACAGGTATAATATGTATATACAATTAAAAGTTTAGAATCTACTAAGATTGACTGGTTTAGAAGATACTCTTCAAGATAACTTTGATGTGTAGAAATGATGACAAGTGTGGAATGTATTAATAATGATAAGTTTAGAAGGTTCTAACTTTATTTTGTACTAATAATGACAAGTTTAGCATATAAGTTTACAAGGTACTATTAAGTTTAGAAATTACTAATAATGACAACTTTAGAAGGTAATATATATCATAACGTTAATTTGTACTAATAATGACCAGAACGTACTAATGACAAATTTAGAATGTACTATAAATGAAAACTTTGATGTCTTCTAATAATCAATTTTTGAAAAATACTAACATTGACAAGTGTAAAGGCACTGTTAATCACAAGTCTACAATTTTGTAACAATGACAAGTTTTGGAGGTTATATTAATGATAACGTTAATGTGTAGTTATAATGACACGTTTGAATCATATTAATAATGCAAAGTTTAGAAAGTTCTTGTAATAGTAAAATCAGAAGTTGCTATTAATGATAAATATAATACGTACTAATAATGATTAGTTTTGAATAACCTAACAATATCATGTTTAGAAGAAACTACTAATGGTAACTTTAATATGTATTGATACTCACAAGTCTAGAATATACCAATAATGACAAGTTTAGAATAATGATAAACTTTGGAATATATGTATTGCTAAGTTTAGAATATACTAATATACTAATATGTATACAAGGTCCTAATAATGATAACTCTAATGTGTACGAATAATGAAAATTTTGGAATACCCAAGAAGATATGTTCAAACAATGACAACATTAGAAAGTATTGTTAATGATGATTTAATAATGAGGGTTTAGAGCATGCAAATATTGACAAGCTTTAATTTGTACTAATAATGACAAGTGTAGATTATACTAATGATGACAAATTTAGAACATGCTTATAATGTACTAAATCTTACGTTGTTAATATATTTCAAACGTGTCATTATTACTACACATTAACATTATCATTAATGTAGCCTTCTATGCATGTCATCATTAAAATATTATACCTGTACACATTGTTGTTATAATCAATAGTGCCTTTAAAATTGTCATTATAATTTGGTCATTGTTGGGATATTCAACTTTCATTATTAGTATATTCTAAACTTATTATTATTAGTATATTCTAAAATTATCATTATTAGTATATTCTAAAATCATCATTATTATATTCTAAACTTGTGATTATTGATACACCTTAAACTTGTCTTATCATTAAACCTTGTAAACTTATATGCTAAACTTGTCATTATTAGTACAAAATAAAGTTATCATTAATAGAACCTTCTAAACTTATCGTTATTAGTATGATCCACAATTGTCACTATTTCTACACATTAAAGTTATCTTTAACTTTTAACTTTAACTTTAAGTTTTATGTACTAAACCCTCATTATTTGTGCACATTACTTACCACTAAAAATACGTTTTCGTAAATTCGAAACATCATTATTAGTAAATACTAAACATATCTTCGATATTCAGAACTTATTAGTATATATTAAAGTTATCATTACTAGGACCTTGTATCCTTATCATTATTAGTGTATTCTTAACTTGGTAATAATAATATATTCCGAGTTTATCATTATTCTAAACTTGTCATTATTAGTATATTCTATACTTTTGAGTATTAGTACATATTAAGGTTATCATTAGTAGTGTCTTCTAAACATGTTATTGTTAGTATATTCAAAACTATTTATTAGTACGTATTATAGTTATCATTAATAGCAACTTCTCCTAAGCTATTGTTAGTATTTTCTAAACCTTGCATTAATAGTATATTTTAAACGTGTCATTATTACTACACATTAACGTTATCCGTAATGTAACCTTCTAAACATGTCATTACTAATAATATTCTAATTATTAGAAAGTATTATTAATAATATCTTTAATGTGTTAAGTTTACAATATACTTATAACGCAAGGCACAGTTAATGATAACTTTTATGTGTACTAATAATGGAAGGACTAGAATATACCAACAATGACTTTAATGTGTACTAATAATGAAAAAAATAAAAGATACTAATAATGGGAAGTTTGTAATATATTAATAATGGCCTGTTTTAAAGATGCATTTTAAATCATGCATTTAACTTTGACAAGTTTAGAAGGTATTATTAATAATAACTTTAATGTGCACTAATAATATAATCAGAGGTACAAGTATGTGTACTAATAATAACTTTAAATAATAATAACTAATAATAACTTTAAAGTGAACTAATAATGACATATTTAGAGTATACTCCTACTAAGTTTAGGATATACAAATAAAGGACGGGTAGGTAATATTATGGATAACTTTAATGTGTACCAATAATGAGATGTTTAGAATATACTATAAATGACAATTTTATAAGGAACTATTAAATGTTTAGTAATAATGACAAGTTTAGAATATACTAGTAATGACAAGTTTAGAAAGTACTATTAATGATAACTTTAGAGTGTACTAATACTGTAAAGTTTATAATATACAAATAATAAAAAGTTAAGAATAATGACAAGTTTAGAAGAAACTAATATTGACATGTTTAAAATATAGCAATAATGATCATTTTAAAAGATCCTATTAAATGATACCTTTAATGTATACTAATAATGGCACGTAATAATAAGAAGTTTAGAAGGTACTGTTAAGTTTAGAATATATACTGTTAAGTTGAGATGTTACTATAATTGTATTAGTAGAACGTCCTATTAATGATAAAATTGATATGAAGTATTAATGACAAGTTTAGAATATACATGTTTAGAATAGACAGAAGTTTAGAAAGTACTATTAATATAACTTTAATGTGTACTAATAATGAAAAATATAAAACATTCTAATGATGACAAATTTAAAAGGTACTAGTAATGATATCTTTGATGTGTACTTACAATGACAAGTTTACAACATTCTAATAATGACAGGTTTAGAAGATACTACAAAATAAATAATAATGAAAATTTATATATTAATTATTACAAGTTTAAAGGGTAATGATAAGTTTAGAAGGTACTATTAATTACTTTCTTTTTTACTAATAAGTTTAGAACATACTAACAATGTCAAGTTTAGAATGTACTAATAAAAACAATTAATGATATTTTTGTATTTTTGTATTTTTCATTATCAGAACTCATTAAAGTAATTATTAGTACACATTGAATATTTGACTAATAGTACCTGCTAAACGCTATACGTTTTTTCTAAACTTTCCATTTCATTATAAATTAAATTTTTCATTAACATGTAAACTTGTCATATTCTACACTTTTCATCATCATTTCACATAGAATTTATCCAAACTTATCATTATAAGTATATTCTAAACTCATTAATGGTATATACTAAACTTAATAGACATCAAAGTTATCAGTAATAGTACCTTCTAAACTTGTCATTATTAGTATATTCTAAGCTTGTCGTAATTAGTACAAATTAACGTTATCAATCATAGCTTCAATTATACCTTGTATACTTACCCTTATTAGTAAATTGTACCTTGTGTATATCAGTGCACATTAAAGTTATCATTAATAGTATCTTCTAAAAGTTGTCAATATTTCAAACATCATTAATACCTTCTAAAATTTATCATTATTACTATTATATTAAACTTGTCATTATCAGTATATTCTAAACTTTATTATTAGTGTACATCTTCTAAAATCTTCTTCTAAACTTGCCATTATCTATATATTCTAAACTTGTGATTATTAGTGTTGACAGTAATGAAGTTGTCACTGATAGTAGTTTCTTAACTTTTTATTAGTATATTCTAAATTTATCATTATTTGCCATTGTTATTTTTGCCATCTTGTCATTAATTGTCCACATATTATCATTAATAATAGCTTCTAAACATCTCAATCTTAGTATAATTCAAACTTCTCATTATTGGTATTTTCTAAATTTGTCATTATTGGATTACATTGAAGTTTACAGTAATAGTACTTTCTGAACTTTTCATTGTTACTGTATTGTAAACTTCTCATTATTAGTACACGTTAAAGTTATCATTAATAGTACCTTGTAAACTTGTCTTTGTAACCACACATTAAGGTATCATTAATTGTATCGTTCTAAGTTTGTCATTTTTAGTACACATTTAATTTATTATTAGTAGTAAGTACCTTCTACATTTGTCATTTTTTGTATATTCTCAACTTGTTATTATTAGTACATATCAAATCTATCATTAATTTTTTTATTAGTACACGTTAAATTTTTCATTAATGGTATATTATAAATTTCATTACCAGTGCACATTAAAGATATCATTGATATTTGCTAGTGATGTCAATATTCATATATTCTAAGCTTGTCGTTATTAGGACACATTAAAATTATCATTAATAATACCTTGTCATTACTAATATATCCCAAACATTAATCATTAGAAGTACACAGTGAAGTTATCATAACTATTATCGTCTAAGCTTACCATTAGTACATTCTAAACATGTCATTATTCTAAATTTGTCATTCTTAGTATATGCTAAGCTCGTTAGTATTAGTACACACTAGATTTATCATTAATAATACCTTCTAACTTCTTTATTATTAGTATATTTTAAACTTGCCATTACATGTATATTCTAAACCTGACATTATTAGGATATTCTAAATTTGTCATTATTTGTATATTCTACATTTGTCATTATTTTATGTTTAAACCATCATTATTTCTTGTCATTGTTCTTATATTCAAAATATATCAGTATTAGTAAATACTAAACAAATCTTTGGTATTCAAAACTTGTCATTATTAGTGCACATTAAAGTTATCATTATTAGGACCTAGTATATTCTAAACTTGGCAATACTAAACTTGGCAATACTCTTAAGTTTATCATTATTCTAAACTTATATTCTAAACCTGACATTATTAGCATATTCTAAATTTGTCACTATTAGTATATTCTACACGTCATTATTAATACACATTAAAGCTTGTCAATATTTGTATGTTCTAAACCTTCATTATTAGTACACATTAAAATTATCATTAACAGTACTTATTCGCAACATATCAGTATTAGTAAATACTAAACATATCTTTAGTATTCTAAACTTGTCATTATTAATACCTATTAAAGTTATCATTTTTATGACCTTGTAAGCTTATCATTATTAGTATATTCTAAACTTGGTAATACTAATATATTCCAAATTTTATCATTACTTAAAACTTGTCATTTTTAGTATATTCTAAACTTGTGGATATTAGTGGCTTCTAAATATGACATCATTAGTTTTTTCAAAACTAATCATTATTAGTAGGTATTATAGTTATCATTAATAGCAACTTCTAATTTTTCTATTATTTGTATTTACTAAACTTTGCATTATTAATATAATTCAAACGTGTCAATATTGCTACACATTAACGTTATCATTAATATAACATTCTAAATTTGCCATTATTACAATATTGTAAACTTGTACACATTAAAGTTGTCATTATTAGTCTATTCCAAACATTGATTATTAGAAAAATTTAAAGTTTTCATTTATAGTACATTCTAAATTTGTCTATATTTGTACGTTCTAAACTTGTCATTATTAGTGCAAATCATAGTATTATCAGTATCCTCTACAATTGCCATTGTTAGTGCATATTAAAGTTATCATTAATAGTACCTTTTAAACTTGTCCTTATTAGTATATTCTAAACATATGATTATGAGTACATATTAGAGTTATCATTAATAGTACTTTCTAAACATATAATTATCTTTCATATTCTAAGTTTTCATTAATAGAATATTCTTTAATTTCATTATTATTATATATTAAACTTGCCATTATTAGTATGTGCTATAATTATCATTATTAGTATTAGTTATCATTAACAGTATCTTGTAAACTTATTATTAGTATGTTCCATATACATTAAACTTACCATTAACAGTACTTTCTAAACTTGTCATTATTAATATATTACAAACTTACCCACAATATATAATAATAATTCTCAACTTTCATAATTAGTACACATTATAAGTAGCTTCCAAATTTGTATAAACTTGTATATTCTAAAGTTGTCACTCTTACTACATATTTAAGTTATTATTAAAAGAATCTGAACTTGTCGTTATTGGTATATCCTAAACCTGTCATTAATAGCACTCGTTAATTTCATAATCTTAACTTGTCATAATTAGTACACATTAAACTTTTTATTAGTTGTACCTAAAAAGTGTCATTAATATATTTTAAACTTATCATTACTAGAACATATTAAAGTTATCATTAATAAATCCTCTTCAACTTGTCATTATTAGTATAATTCAAACATTAATTAGTAATCATTATTAGTGTATTCTAAACCTGTTATTGTTAGTCACTATTCAAAAACTTTTCATTATTAGTACACATTAAAGTTTCAATTAATCCTTTTGAATATGACATTATGACACATTAAACTTGTCATAATATCATTATTCTAAATTTTCTTTAATCGTACATGTTAAAGATATTGCTAAGAGAATCTAATCTTGTCAATATCAATATACATTAAAATTATTATTACTATTATATTCTATTATATTCTAATGTTGTCATTATTTGGGCAAATGAAATTTATCATTAATCGCACACTTATTATTATTAGTATATTCTAAATTTGTTATTATTAGTAAACTTTGAGGTTATCATAAATATTACCTTCTAAACTTGTCATCATTAGTATATTCTAAACATGCCATTATTAGTATATTCTAATAATTCTTAGTATATTCTAAACTCGTCAATATTAGTTATCATTAATAGTATCTTCTAAACCTGTCATTACTAGAATATTCTAATTTTTTCATTATTAGTACACATCAAAGATATCATTAATAGTACCTTTTAAACCTGTCACAATTAGAGTGTTCAGTACTTTCCATTATTAGTATACATTAAAGTTATCATTGATAGTACTTTCTAGACTTCTCATTATACGTATATGTACATTATACGTACATGTCAATATTGGTATATTCTAAATATGTCTTCATTGTCATAAACTTGTCATTGTTCAAAACTTGTCATAACATATCATATGAAATTTATCATTAGTAGGACGTTATCATTAGTATATTCTAAGCCTGGCAATATGCTAATGTTGCCATTATTCTAGCTTTGTCATTATCATAATTTAAACTAGTATATTCTAAACATCTCATTAATAGTATATTCAAAACTCGTAATATTAATACAGTAGTATACCCTAATCTTTATTATTGGTATATTCCAAATTTGCCATTAAATTTATCATTAAAAGTACCTTCCAATCTTTGGTTACTAGTACATTCTAACTTGGCATTATTAGTATGATCTAAACTTATCATTAGTAAAAATTAAGTAATTAATAGTACCTTTTAAACTTATCATTAACAGTACCTTTTAAATAGTATAGTATAGTAAATAGGATCTTCTAAACCTATCATTATTAGAATGTTCTAAACTTGACATTATAAGTACACATCATTAGAATGTTTTATACTTTTCATTATTAGTACATATTAAAGTTATCATTAATAGTACTATCCAAACTTCAGTATATTCTAAACATGTATATTCTAAACATGTCTTCATTGGTATACTCTAAACTTGTCATCATTAGTATGTTCCAAACTTGTCATTAATACTTCATCTTAAATTCATCATTAATAGGACATTCTAAACTTATCTTTATTAGTATATTCTAAACTTGGCAATATTATGTTAAAATTGTCTTTATTATCATCATTTAAACTAGAATATTCTAAACATTCTAAACTAATGATAAGTTTAGAACATACTAAAAAAAAAACATTAATAGTACCTACAAAATTCATCATTTAAATTTAAATTCACCTTTAAATTTGTAATTATTAGTATATTTTAAACTCGTCATTATTAGTAGTATCTTCTAAACTTGTCATTATTAATACAGTAGTATACCCTAATCTTTATTATTGGTATATTCCAAATTTGCCATTAAATTTATCATTATTAGTATGATCTAAACTTATCATTAGTAAAAATTAAGTAATTAATAGTACCTTTTAAACTGATTATTAACAGTACCTTTTAAATAGTATAGTATAGTAAATAGGATCTTCTAAACCTATCATTATTAGAATGTTCTAAACTTGACATTATAAGTACACATCATTAGAATGTTTTATACTTTTCATTATTAGTACATATCAAAGTTATCATTAATAGTACTATCTAAACTTCAGTATATTCTAAACATGTATATTCTAAACATGTCTTCATTGGTATACTCTAAACTTGTCATCAAACCTGTCATTAATACTTCATCTTAAATTCATCATTAATAGGACATTCTAAAATTATCTTTATTAGTATATCTAAACTTGGCAATATTATGTTAAAGTTGCCTTTATTATCATCATTTAAACTAGAATATTCTAAACATTCTAAACTAATGATAAGTTTAGAACATACTAAAAAAAAACATTAATAGTACCTACAAAATTCATCATTAACAGTACCCTTTAAATTTGTAATCATTAGTATATTTTAAACTCGTCATTATTAGTAGTATCTTCTAAACTTGTCATTATCGGAATATTCTAAACTTTTCATTATTAGTACCCATCAAAGATATCATTAATAGTGCCTTTTAAACTTGTCATCATTAGAATGTATACCTTTCATTATTAGTACACATTAAAGTTATCATTAATTGCACTTTCCAAATTTCTCATTATACGTATATTCTAAACATGTCTACATTGGAATATTCTAAACTTGTCATTATTAGTATGCTCTAAACTGCCCATATCAAATCTATCATTATTAGCGTTGTAATATTAGTATATGTTAAAGTTTTCATTAAACCTTGTCATTATCATTATAGTTTAATCTAGTATATTCTAAAGATGTCGTTATTAGTATATTCAAAACTCGTCATTATTAGTAAACTTATCACTAATAGTATCTTCTAATATTTTCATTATTACTATATCCCAAGTTTGACATTATTAGTACACATTAAATCTATCATTAATAGTACCCACTAATCCTGGCATTAATAGTGTGTTCTAAACTTAATTTTAGTGAAAATTAAAGTTATTGATAGTACCTTATACACTAATCATTAACAGTATCCTTTTAACTTGTAATTATTAGTATATTCAAACTTATTATCATTATTACTTTATTATCATTATTACTTATTATTAGTATATTCTAAACATATTACATTAAAGTTATCATTATTAGTATTTTCTAAACCTGGCATTATTAGTGTGTTCTAAACTTATTATTAGTGAAAATTAAAGTTATTAATAGTACCTTATACACTAATCATTAACAGTATCCTTTGTAATTATTAGTATATTCTAACTTATTACAAATTAAAGTTATCATTACCGTTAAAAACTTATCATTTCTAAACTTTAATGTGTAATAATAAAAACAAGTTTAGAATATATATTCCAAACTTGTTTTTATTAGTACACATTAAAGTTATCATTAATAGTTCCTTTTCAACATGTTATAGGTATGTTCTATATTTGTCATTATTAGTACACAATAAATTTATTAATTGTATTTTTACACTCTTCATTATTAGAATATTCTAAAATTCTCATGATTACTACACATTAATGTTATCTTTAAATACTTTTAATCTTGTTTTGTTGTTATATTCTAAACTTGTCACTATTAGTATATTCTAATTTTTTTCATTATTACTCCTAGGTTTTCTTTATATATTCTAAATTTGTCATTATTAGTTCATATTAACGTTATAATTATTAGTACCTTCTAAACTTATTATTATTAGTATATTCTAAATTCTAAATTCTTTCCATTATTAGTACTCATACATGTTCCTTCTAAACCTCTTTTTATTAGTATATTGTAAACTTCTGATTATTAGAACACATTAAAGTTATTATCAATAATACCTTCTAAACCTGTCAAAGTTATCAATATATCTTTTAAACTAGTCATTATTAGTATATTACAAACTTGCCATAAGTTTTCATTATTAGTATACATTGGTATATTCTAGTCTTTCCATTATTAGTACACATAAAAGTTATCATTAACTGTGCCTTGCATTATCAGTATATTGTAAACTTGTCACATTAAAGCTATACCTTCTAAACTTGACATCATTTGTATATTACAAAATTGCTATTTCTAAATTTATCATTATTAGTGCACATTAAAGTTATCATGCAATAGTAAACTTGTTATTATTAGTATATTCCAAACTTCTTATTACTAGTACACATTAAAGCTATCATTAATAATACCTTCTAAACTTGTCATAATTAGAATATCATAAATTTGTCCCTATTAATATACATTATGCTGATATTCTATGGTTGTCATTGTTAGTATATTCTAAACTTTTCATTATTAAAACAGATTAAATTATTCAATATTAGTACATATCAAAGATATTTAATAGAACCTTCTAAAATTGTCATTATTAAAAACATATTATTATTAGAAGTATCATTTTCTAAATTTTTGATTATTGATTATTGTTGTATATATCATTAATAGTACTATCAACAATATTCATTATTAATATATTCTAAACTTTTTATATTAAATTTATCATCAATAGTTCCGACTGAATATGTTATTCATAGTATATTAAAGTTATCATTAAAAGTATATTCTAAACATGTCATTACTAGTATTTTGTAAATTTTTCACTGTTAGTACTCATTAAAATAATTGTTAGTACACATTAAAGATTTTGATAATAGTACCTGCTAAACGCTATACTTCTTTTTTTTTATAAATTTCCCATATTATCATAATTAAAATTTTCATTAGTTTTGAATATACTAACAATGACATGTTTAGAAGACACTACTAATGATAACTTTAATATGTACTAGTACTCAAAAGTTTAGAATAGAGTAATAGTGACAAGTTTAGGATAATGATAAACTCGGAATATATTATTATTAACAAGTGAAGGATATACTAATGATGGTAAGGATACAAGATCCTAGTAATGATAACTTCAATGTATACTGATAAAGTTTAGAACACCAAAGAAGATATGTTTAGTATCTCCTAATATAGAATATGAAAGATAATTATGTATTTAGTAAGTACTATTAATGATAACTCTAATATGTTCTCATAATCACGTTTAGAATATACTAATAAGGACAATTTTAGAAGGTACTCTTAATATGCTTAATATACTTTGATATGCACTAATAATGGCAATTGTAGAGGATACTGATAATAACAAATATTATGAAAGCTGAGAATATACTATTATGGGTAAGTTTATAATATACTAACAATGACAAGTTTAGAAAGTTTAATGTATAGTAATGATGATTCGTTAAGAATATACTTATAATGACGAGTTTAGAGCATACTAATAATGACAGCTTTACAAGATACTGTTAATGATAGCTAATACTTATAATGATAATTATAGAACATACTAATAATGATCAGAATAAAGATACTAATAATGATCAGAATAAAGATACTAATAATGATCAGAATAAAGATACTATTAATGATAACTTTAATTGCACTATTAATGACAAGTTTAGAATATACTTAGAATGAAATTTTAGAATATTCTATTAATGATAACTTTAAAGTGTACTAATAGTGACAAGCTTAGAATATGACAGATAATTACGTTTAGAAAGCACTATTAATCATAACTCATAATCAGATAAGGACAAGTTTAGAAGGTACTATTAATGATAAATTTAATATGCACTAATAATGGCAATTACAGATGATACTGATAATTAGAAATATTAGAAGGTAATATCAGTGATAACTGTAATGTGTGCTAATAATGACAAAGTTAGAATATACGAATAATGACAACTTTGCCATGTTTAGAATATATTTAATGAACACTGTAAATAAAAAGTTTAGAACATGACAATTAAGATGTGTTTAGAATATTCTAATGGTTAGAAAGTGATATTAATGATAACTTTAATGCGTACTAGTAAGGATAATTATAGAATATACTAATAATGATCAGATTAAAGATACTATTAATGATAACTTTAATGACAAGTTTAGAACGGTAATTCTAATTTGTTCTAATGTGTTCAAATAAAAAAAAATGGAAAATTCCTTTAATGATAAACATGTACTAATAAAAAAAGTTTAAAAGGTATTTTTGATAAGACAAGTTTACAATATACTAATGATGTCAAGTAAGAAGGTAATATTGATAATAACGTTAATGTGTACTAATAACGAAAAGTTTAGAATATACTAATGTTTAGAAAAAAAAACTCTTAATGTACAGTAATGAGTTTAGAAAATACTACTAATAATAACTTTAATATGTAGCAATGATAACAGGTTTATAATATACTAATGAAGAAAAGTTTAGAATACACTAATACTAACAAGTTTGGATAAGTTTAATGTGTACTAATAATGACAATTTTATAATGTACTAACAATGACAAGTTAAGAAGGTGCTATTAACTATTAACTTAATATATACTAATAACCACTGGTTTAGAATATACCTACCATGATATCTAAAATATGCTAAGATTGACAAGTTCAGGTAATTTTAATGTTTAGAAATAATGACAAGTGTGGAATATACTAATAACGATAAGTTTAGAAGGTTCTACTAATATTAACTTCTAAACTTTGACAAGTTTAGAAGGTATTGTTAATAGTAACCTATATGTGTTTACAATATACTATTAATCAGAGGTTTTGAAGGTACAGGTATGTGTACTAATAATGAAAAGATTAGAATATACCAATAGTTTTAAGTTTAAAAGGTACTGTTCAAGATAACTTTAATTTATACTAATATTAAGCAGGTTTACAATATACTAATAAAGACAAGTTTAGAAGATAAATGATAAATTCAATATATACTAATAGTAAATTACTAATAACAAAAAGTTTAGAATATGGTAATAACAACAAGTATAGAAGGTACTATTAATGATAACCTTAATGTGTGACAAGTTAAGAATATAGTAATAATGAGAAGTTTAGAAGGTAGTATTATTGACAATTTCATAATGTACTAATAATGAAAAGTTTGGAAGATATTAACGATAACGTTAATGTGTACTAATGAATACAAATTTGGAATCTAATAATGATAACTTTAATGTGTTATCAAAATAAAAAGTTTAGAATATACTGATAATGAGAAGTTTAGAATAATTTAATAATGACAATTGTAGAATGTACTTTTAATGATAACTTGAATGTGTACTAGTAATAGTAACCTTAAAGTGAATTAGTATATTTGGTATACCAATAATAAGTTTAGAATATACAAATAAAGACAGGGTAAGTAATATTGATGACAACTTTAATATATACCAACAATGGTATGCTTAGAATATACTAAAAATGACAGTTTTAGAAGGAACTATTAATGATAACAAGTTTAGTAATAATAACAAGTTTTGAATATATGACAAGTTTAGAAAATACTATCAATGATAACTTTTCAATATAATAATGACAAGTTTAGAAAATACTATTAATTTAGAATGTACTAATATAGAAACGTTTAATACACAAGTAATAAAAATATTGGAATAAAAGGTATTGACAAGTTTAGAAGAATCTAATATTTAAGATATAGCAATAATCATAAATTGAAAAGATCCTATTAATGATAACTTAAATTTGAACTAATAACGGCACGTAATAATGAGAAGTTTAGAGGGTACTTTTAATGAAATACAAGTTTAGAATAAAAGATAATGACAAGTTTAGTAGAATCTAATACTCACATGTTTAAAATATAGCAATAATGATAAGTTTAAAAGATCCTATTAATTAGAAGTTTAGAAAGTACTGTTAACGAAAACTTTTATGTGTACTAATAATGAAATTATACAATATACTAATTAAGACAAGTTTAGAATATACTACTGATAACAAGTTGAGAAGTTACTATAACTGTTAACTATAATATAATAATTATGACAAGTTTAGAAGGTACTATTAATAATACATCTATTGTGTTTTAAAAATGACAAGCTTAGAATATACTAATATATAGATTCTGTAGGCACTGTTAATGAGTGCTAATAATGAGAATTTTAGAATGATAAATATAATACGTACTAATAATGATTAGTTTTGAATAACCTAACAATATCATGATTAGAAGACATTAATAATGACAAGTTTAGAATAATTATAAACTTGAGAAATGATAAAGTTGAGAAATCTGCTAATAACCACAGGTATAATATGTATATACAATTAAAAGTTTAGAATCTACTAAGATTGACTGGTTTAGAAGATACTCTTCAAGATAACTTTGATGTGTAGAAATGATGACAAGTGTGGAATGTATTAATAATGATAAGTTTAGAAGGTTCTAACTTTATTTTGTACTAATAATGACAAGTTTAGCATATAAGTTTACAAGGTACTATTAAGTTTAGAAATTACTAATAATGACAACTTTAGAAGGTAATATATATCATAACGTTAATTTGTACTAATAATGACCAGAACGTACTAATGACAAATTTAGAATGTACTATAAATGAAAACTTTGATGTCTTCTAATAATCAATTTTTGAAAAATACTAACATTGACAAGTGTAAAGGCACTGTTAATCACAAGTCTACAATTTTGTAACAATGACAAGTTTTGGAGGTTATATTAATGATAACGTTAATGTGTAGTTATAATGACACGTTTGAATCATATTAATAATGCAAAGTTTAGAAAGTTCTTGTAATAGCAAAATCAGAAGTTGGTATTAATGATAAATATAATACGTACTAATAATGATTAGTTTTGAATAACCTAACAATATCATGTTTAGAAAAAACTACTAATGGTAACTTTAATATGTATTGATACTCACAGGTCTAGAATATACCAATAATGACAAGTTTAGAATAATTAGAATATACTAATAATGATATGTATACAAGGTCCTAATAGTGGTAACTCTAATGTGTACTAATAATGAAAAGTTTGGAATACCCAAGAAGATATGTTTCGAACAATGACAACATTAGAAAGTATTGTTAATGATGATTTAATAATGAGGGTTTAGAGCATACAAATATTGACAAGCTTTAATTTGTACTAATAATGACAAGTGTAGAATATACTAATAATGACAAATTTAGAACATGCTTATAATGTCAGGTTTAGTACGTTGTTAATATATTTCAAACGTGTCATTATTACTACACATTAACATTATCATTAATGTAACCTTCTATGCATGTCATTATTAAAATATTATACCTGTACACATTATTGTTATAATCAATTGTGCCTATAAAATTGTCATTAAAATTTGGTCATTGTTGGGATATTCAACTTTCATTATTAGTATATTCTAAACTTATTATTATTAGTATATTCTAAAATTATCATTATTAGTATATTCTAAAATCATCATTACTATATTCTAAACTTGTGATTATTGATACACCTTAAACTTGTCTTATCATTAAACCTTGTAAACTTATATGCTAAACTTGTCATTATTAGTACAAAATAAACTTATCGTTATTAGTATGATCCACAATTGTCACTATTTCTACACATTAAAGTTATCTTTAACTTTTAACTTTAACTTTAAGTTTTATGTTCTAAACCCTCATTATTAGTACACATTAGTTATCACTAAAATAACTTTTAAGTGGTCATTGTTCGTAAATTCGAAACATCATTTTTAGTAAATACTAAACATATCTTCGATATTCTAAACTTTATTAGTATACATTAAAGTTATCATTACTAGGACCTTGTATTCTTATAATAATTAGTATATTCTTACCTTGGTAATAATATATTCCGAGTTTATCATTATTCTAAACTTGTCATTATTAGTATATTCTATACTTTTGAGTATTAGTACATATTAAAGTTATCATTAGTAGTGTCTTCTAAACATGTTATTGTTAGTATATTCAAAACTATTTATTGGTACGTATTATAGTTATCATTAATA
This sequence comes from Oratosquilla oratoria, assembly GCF_046742065.1. NCBI lineage: Eukaryota > Metazoa > Arthropoda > Malacostraca > Stomatopoda > Squillidae > Oratosquilla > Oratosquilla oratoria. Next base: position 9,266,891 of record NC_134784.1, read on the forward strand.
GCAACTTCTACTATGCTATTGTTAGTATTTTCTAAACCTTGCATTAATAGTATATTTTAAACATGTGATTATTACTATACATTAACGTTATCCGTAATGTAACCTTCTAAACATGTCATTACTAATAATATTCTAATTATTAGAAAGTATTATTAATAATATCTTTAATGTGTTAAGTTTACAATATACTTATAACGCAAGGCACAGTTAATGATAACTTTTATGTGTACTAATAATGGAAGGACTAGAATATACCAACAATGACTTTAATGTGTACTAATAATGAAAAAAATAAAAGATACTAATAATGGGAAGTTTGTAATATATTAATAATGGCCTGTTTTAAAGATGCATTTTAAATCATGCATTTAACTTTGACAAGTTTAGAAGGTATTATTAATAATAACTTTAATGTGCACTAATAATATAATCAGAGGTACAAGTATGTGTACTAATAATAACTTTAAATAATAATAACTAATAATAACTTTAAAGTGAACTAAAAATGACCTATTTAGAGTATACTAATACTAAGTTTAGGATATACAAATAAAGGACGGGTAGGTAATATAACTTTAATGTGTACCAATAATGAGATGTTTAGAATATACTATATATGACAATTTTATAAGGAACTATTAAATGTTTAGTGATAATGACAAGTTTAGAAAGTACTATTAATGATAACTTTAGAGTGTACTAATACTGTAAAGTTTATAATATACAAATAATAAAAAGTTAAGAACAATGACAAGTTTAGAAGAAACTAATATTGACATGTTTAAAATATAGCAATAATGATCATTTTAAAAGATCCTATTAAATGATATCTTTAATGTATACTAATAATGGCACGTAATAATAAGAAGTTTAGAAGGTACTGTTAAGTTTAGAATATACAAGTTGAGATGTTACTATAATTGTATTAGTAGAACGTCCTATTAATGATAAAATTGATATGAAGTATTAATGACAAGTTTAGAATATACATGTTTAGAATAGACAGAAGTTTAGAAAGTACTATTAATATAACTTTAATGTGTACTAATAATGAAAAATATAAAACATTCTAATGATGACAAATTTAAAAGGTACTAGTAATGATATCTTTGATGTGTACTTACAATGACAAGTTTACAACATTCTAATAATGACAGGTTTAGAAGATACTACAAAATAAATAATAATGAAAATTTATATATTAATTATTACAAGTTTAAAGGGTAATGATAAGTTTAGAAGGTACTATTAATTACTTTCTTTTTTACTAATAAGTTTAGAACATACTAACAATGTCAAGTTTAGAATGTACTAATAAAAACAATTAATGATATTTTTGTATTTTTGTATTTTTCATTATCAGAACTCATTAAAGTAATTATTAGTACACATTGAATATTTGACTAATAGTACCTGCTAAACGCTATACGTTTTTTCTAAACTTTCCATTTCATTATAAATTAAATTTTTCATTAACATGTAAACTTGTCATATTCTACACTTTTCATCATCATTTCACATAGAATTTATCCAAACTTATCATTATAAGTATATTCTAAACTCATTAATGGTATATACTAAACTTAATAGACATCAAAGTTATCAGTAATAGTACCTTCTAAACTTGTCATTATTAGTATATTCTAAGCTTGTCGTAATTAGTACAAATTAACGTTATCAATCATAGCTTCAATTATACCTTGTATACTTACCCTTATTAGTAAATTGTACCTTGTGTATATCAGTGCACATTAAAGTTATCATTAATAGTATCTTCTAAAAGTTGTCAATATTTCAAACATCATTAATACCTTCTAAAATTTATCATTATTACTATTATATTAAACTTGTCATTATCAGTATATTCTAAACTTTATTATTAGTGTACATCTTCTAAAATTTTCTTCTAAACTTGCCATTATCTATATATTCTAAACTTGTGATTATTAGTGTTGACAGTAATGAAGTTGTCACTGATAGTAGTTTCTTAACTTTTTATTAGTATATTCTAAATTTATCATTATTTGCCATTGTTATTTTTGCCATCTTGTCATTAATTGTCCACATATTATCATTAATAATAGCTTCTAAACATCTCAATCTTAGTATAATTCAAACTTCTCATTATTGGTATTTTCTAAATTTGTCATTATTGGATTACATTGAAGTTTACAGTAATAGTACTTTCTGAACTTTTCATTGTTACTGTATTGTAAACTTCTCATTATTAGTACACGTTAAAGTTATCATTAATAGTACCTTGTAAACTTGTCTTTGTAACCACACATTAAGGTATCATTAATTGTATCGTTCTAAGTTTGTCATTTTTAGTACACATTTAATTTATTATTAGTAGTAAGTACCTTCTACATTTGTCATTTTTTGTATATTCTCAACTTGTTATTATTAGTACATATCAAATCTATCATTAATTTTTTTATTAGTACACGTTAAATTTTTCATTAATGGTATATTATAAATTTCATTACCAGTGCACATTAAAGATATCATTGATATTTGCTAGTGATGTCAATATTCATATATTCTAAGCTTGTCGTTATTAGGACACATTAAAATTATCATTAATAATACCTTGTCATTACTAATATATCCCAAACATTAATCATTAGAAGTACACAGTGAAGTTATCATAACTATTATCGTCTAAGCTTACCATTAGTACATTCTAAACATGTCATTATTCTAAATTTGTCATTCTTAGTATATGCTAAGCTCGTTAGTATTAGTACACACTAGATTTATCATTAATAATACCTTCTAACTTCTTTATTATTAGTATATTTTAAACTTGCCATTACATGTATATTCTAAACCTGACATTATTAGGATATTCTAAATTTGTCATTATTTGTATATTCTACATTTGTCATTATTTTATGTTTAAACCATCATTATTTCTTGTCATTGTTCTTATATTCAAAATATATCAGTATTAGTAAATACTAAACAAATCTTTGGTATTCAAAACTTGTCATTATTAGTGCACATTAAAGTTATCATTATTAGGACCTAGTATATTCTAAACTTGGCAATACTAAACTTGGCAATACTCTTAAGTTTATCATTATTCTAAACTTATATTCTAAACCTGACATTATTAGCATATTCTAAATTTGTCACTATTAGTATATTCTACACGTCATTATTAATACACATTAAAGCTTGTCAATATTTGTATGTTCTAAACCTTCATTATTAGTACACATTAAAATTATCATTAACAGTACTTATTCGCAACATATCAGTATTAGTAAATACTAAACATATCTTTAGTATTCTAAACTTGTCATTATTAATACCTATTAAAGTTATCATTTTTATGACCTTGTAAGCTTATCATTATTAGTATATTCTAAACTTGGTAATACTAATATATTCCAAATTTTATCATTACTTAAAACTTGTCATTTTTAGTATATTCTAAACTTGTGGATATTAGTGGCTTCTAAATATGACATCATTAGTTTTTTCAAAACTAATCATTATTAGTAGGTATTATAGTTATCATTAATAGCAACTTCTAATTTTTCTATTATTTGTATTTACTAAACTTTGCATTATTAATATAATTCAAACGTGTCAATATTGCTACACATTAACGTTATCATTAATATAACATTCTAAATTTGCCATTATTACAATATTGTAAACTTGTACACATTAAAGTTGTCATTATTAGTCTATTCCAAACATTGATTATTAGAAAAATTTAAAGTTTTCATTTATAGTACATTCTAAATTTGTCTATATTTGTACGTTCTAAACTTGTCATTATTAGTGCAAATCATAGTTATCATATATAGAACCTTCTAAAGTTGTCATTTTAGTAATGTCTAAACTTGTCATTATCAATATATTCTAAACTTATACACATTAAAATTATCATAAATATCATGTAAACATGTCATTATTCTAAACTTGTCATTCTTAGTATGTTCTAAGCTCGTTATTATTAGTACATACTAAATCTATAGTTAATAATTACCTTCTAAATTTGTTACTATTACTGTAGTGTCTTCTAAATATGTCATTGTTAGAATATTGAAAACTCATTATTAGTAGGTATCATAGTTATCATTAATAGCAACTTCTAATTTGCTATTATTAGTATTTCCTAAACTTTGCATTAATGTATTTCAAACTTGTCATTATTACTACATATTAATGTCATCATTGATATAACATGTTAATATTAAAATATTGTAAACTTGTGATTATTAGTACACATTGAATTTATAATTAGCAGTGCCTTTAAGATTGTCATTATAAACTTGTCATTGTTCTGATATTCTAAACTTTCATTAAGAGTATATTCTCATCTTATTATCATTAGTATATTCTAAACTCATTATTATTATATTCTAATTTTGTCATTATTGGATTAGTACACCTTAAAGATGTATTCATTAATACACATTAAACTTAAATGCTGAACTTGTCATTTTTAGTACAAAACAAAGATATCATTAGTAGAACCTTCTAAACTGATCGTTATTAGTATATTCCACACTTGTCACTATTTCTAAACATTAAACTTACCTTTAACAGTATCTTCTAAACTTGTCAATCTTAGTATATTCTAAATGTCATTGTAAGTATATTCTAAACATGTGATTATTAGGAGTTATGCCTTGTCATTATTATTATAATTCAAACTAGTATATTCTAAACATATCATTATTAGTATATTCAAAACTCGTCATTATTAGTAAACTTATTATTAATAGTATATTCTAATCTTTATTATCAATATATTCAAATTTGCCATTATTAGTATACATTAGATTTATCATTAAAAGTACCTTCTAATCTTATTATTATTAGCATATCCTAAATTCTAAACCTGTCATTATTAGTACATATTATAGTTAACAATTTTAGTAACTTTTCAACTTGTTATTATTAGTATATTCTAAACTTATCTTAACTAGTATATTATAAACTTTCATTACCAGTACCTTCTAACTTCTTATTATTACATGCCATTATTAGTACACATTAAAGTTATCATTTAATAGGATCTTTTAAACATATCATTATTGCTATATGTTAATATTAGTTTCTTCTAAACTTGTCATTATAAAATTCCTTATAAAATTGTAACTTTTAGTATATTCTAAACATCTCATTATTGGTACACATTAAAGTTATCATTAATAGTACCTACCCGGCCTTTATTTGTATATCCTAAATATGTCATTATTAGCTCACTTTAAAGTCAACCTGTCATTACTACTCCACTTCACCTACCCGGCCTTTATTTGCATATCCTAAATATGTCATTATTAGTTCACTTTTAAAGTCAACCTGTCATTACTACTCCACATTAAAGTTATCATTAAAAGTACATTCTAAAATTGTTATTGTTAGCTTATTCTAAACTTACTATTGGTATATTCTAAACTTTTCATTTTCAGAACTCATTAAAATTATTATCAATCGCTTGTAGATTTGTATATCTAATTGTATTTGTATTATAAGATATCATTAATAGTACCCTTTAAACCTGTCACCATTAGAGTTTTTATACTTTTCATTATTAGTACACATTAAAGTTATCATTAATAGTACTTTCTAGACTTCTCATTATACGCATATTCTAAACATGTCAATATTGGTATATTCTAAATGTGTCTTCAACTTCTTATTATTAGTATGTTCTAATAGTTCATATTAAATTCATCATTAGTTATCATTAGTATATTCTAAGTCTAGCAATTTTAGTATAGTTGTCATTATTCTAACTTTGTCATTATTATCATAATTCAAACTAGTATATTCTGAACATATCATTATTAGTATATTCGAAACTCGTCATTATTAGTAAAGTTATCATTAATTGTTTTTATTAGTACATTCTAAACTTGACATTGTTAGTATGTTCTAAACTTATTAGTAAAAAAGAAAGTAATTAATAGTACCTTCTAAACTTATCATTACCCTTTAAACTTGTAATAATTAATATATAAATTTTCATTATTATTTATTTTGTAGTATCTTCTAAACCTGTCATTATTAGAATGTTGTAAACTTGTCATTGTAAGTACACATCAAAGATATCATTACTAGTACCTTTTAAATTTGTCATCATTAGAATGTTTTATATTTTTCATTATTAGTACACATTAAAGTTATATTAATAGTACTTTCTAAACTTCTGTCTATTCTAAACATGTATATTCTAAACTTGTCATTAATACTTCATATCAATTTTATCATTAATAGGACGTTCTACTAATACAATTATAGTAACATCTCAACTTAACAGTATATATTCTAAACTTAACAGTACCTTCTAAACTTCTTATTATTACGTGCCATTATTAGTATACATTAAAGATATCATTTAATAGGATCTTTTAAAATGATCATTATTGCTATATTTTAAACATGTCAATATTAGTTTCTTCTAAACTTGTCATTATTCTTAACTTTTTATTATTTGTATATTATAAACTTTACAGTATTAGTACACTCTAAAGTTATCATTAATAGTACTTTCTAAACTTGTCATTACTAGTATATTCTAAACTTGTCATTATTACTAAACATTTAATAGTTCCTTATAAAATTGTCATTTATAGTATATTCTAAACATCTCATTATTGGTACACATTAAAGTTATCCATAATATTACCTACCCGTCCTTTATTTGTATATCCTAAACTTAGTAGGAGTATACTCTAAATATGTCATTATTAGTTCACTTTAAAGTTATTATTAGTTATTATTATTTAAAGTTATTATTAGTACACATACTTGTACCTCTGATTATATTATTAGTGCACATTAAAGTTATTATTAATAATACCTTCTAAACTTGTCAAAGTTAAATGCATGATTTAAAATGCATCTTTAAAACAGGCCATTATTAATATATTACAAACTTCCCATTATTAGTATCTTTTATTTTTTTCATTATTAGTACACATTAAAGTCATTGTTGGTATATTCTAGTCCTTCCATTATTAGTACACATAAAAGTTATCATTAACTGTGCCTTGCGTTATAAGTATATTGTAAACTTAACACATTAAAGATATTATTAATAATACTTTCTAATAATTAGAATATTATTAGTAATGACATGTTTAGAAGGTTACATTACGGATAACGTTAATGTATAGTAATAATCACATGTTTAAAATATACTATTAATGCAAGGTTTAGAAAATACTAACAATAGCATAGTAGAAGTTGCTATTAATGATAACTATAATACGTACCAATAAATAGTTTTGAATATACTAACAATAACATGTTTAGAAGACACTACTAATGATAACTTTAATATGTACTAATACTCAAAAGTATAGAATATACTAATAATGACAAGTTTAGAATAATGATAAACTCGGAATATATTATTACCAAGGTAAGAATATACTAATTATTATAAGAATACAAGGTCCTAGTAATGATAACTTTAATATATACTAATAAAGTTCTGAATATCGAAGATATGTTTAGTATTTACTAATAATGATGTTTCGAATTTACGAACAATGACCACTTAAACGTATTTTTAGTGGTAACTAATGTGTACTAATAATGAGGGTTTAGAACATAAAACTTAAAGTTAAAGTTAAAAGTTAAAGATAACTTTAATGTGTAGAAATAGTGACAATTGTGGATTATACTAATAAGGATAAGTTTAGAAGGTTCTATTAATGATAAATTTATTTTGTACTAATAATGACAAGTTTAGCATATAAGTTTACAAGGTTTAAGATAAGACAAGTTTAAGGTGTATCAATAATCACAAGTTTAGAATGATGATTTTAGAATGTACTAATAATGATAATTTTAGAATATACTAATAACAATAAGTTTAGAATATACTAATAATGAAAGTTGAATATGCCAACAATGACCAAATTATAATGACAATTTTAAAGGCACTATTGATTATAACAATAATGTGTACAGGTATAATATTTTAATGATGACATGCATAGAAGGCTACATTAATGATAATGTTAATGTGTAGTAATAATGACACGTTTGAAATATATTAACAACGTAAGATTTAGTACATTATAAGCATGTTCTAAATTTGTCATCATTAGTATAATCTACACTTGTCATTATTAGTACAAATTAAAGCTTGTCAATATTTGCATGCTCTAAACCCTCATTATTAAATCATCATTAACAATACTTTCTAATGTTGTCATTGTTTGAACATATCTTCTTGGGTATTCCAAAATTTTCATTATTCGTACACATTAGAGTTATCATTATTAGGACCTTGTATACATATTAGTATATTAGTATATACATTAACCTGTCATTACTACTCCACATTAAAGTTATCATTAAAAGTACATTCTAAAATTGTTATTCTTAGCTTATTCTAAACTTACTATTGGTATATTCTAAACTTTTCATTTTCAGAACTAATTAAAATTATTATCAATAGCTTGTAAATTTGTATTTCTATTTGTATTTGTATTATAAGATATCATTAATAATACCCTTTAAACCTGTCACCATTAGAGTGTTATATACTTTTCATTATTAGTACACATTAAAGTTATCATTAATAGTACTTTATAGACTTCTCATTATACGTATATTATAAACATGTCAATATTGGTATATTCTAAATGTGTCTTCAACTTCTCATTATTAGTATGTTCTAAACTTGTCATTAATAGTTCATATTAAATTCATCATTAATAGGACGTTATCATTAGTATATTCTAAGTCTAGCAATTTTAGTATAATTGTCATTATTCTAACTTTGTCATTATTATCATAATTTAAACTAGTATATTCTGAACATATCATTATTAATATATTTAAAACTCGCTATTATTAGTAAACTTATCATTAATAGTATATCCTAATTATTAATATTAGTATATTCCAATTTTGCCATCATTAGTACACATTAAATTTATCATTAGAAGTACCTTCTAATCTTGTTTTTAGTACATTCTAAACTTGACATTATTAGTATGTTCTAAACTTATCATTAGTAAAAAATAAAGTAATTAATAGTACATTCTAAACTTACCATTACCCTTTAAACTTGTAATAATTAATATATAACTCTTCATTATTATATTTTTTGTAGCATCTTCTAAACCTGCCATTATTAGAATGTTAACTTGTCATTGTAGGTACACATCAAAGTATATTTTAAACTTGTCGTCATTAGAATGTTTTATACTTTTCATTATAAGTACACATTAAAGTTATCATTAATAGTACTTTCTAAACTTCTGTATGTCTTCATTGGTATATTCTAAACTTGTCATTGATACTTCATGTCAATTTTATCATTAATAAGACGTTCTAAAGTTATCATTATTAGTATATTCTACACTTGGCAATATTATTATGTTCTAAACTTATCAATAGTGAAAATTAAAGTCAATAATAGTACCTTGGATACTTATCACTAACAGTACCCTTTAGATTTGTAATTTTTAGTATATTCTAAACTCGTCATTATTAGTTATCATTGATAGCATCATTATCGGAATATTCTAAACGTGTATCAAAGATATAATTAATAGTACCTTTTAAACTTGTCTTCATTAGAATGTTCTATACTTTTCATTATTAGTACACATTAAAGTTATCATTAATAGTCCTTTCCAAATTTCTCATTATACGTATATTCTAAACATGTCTACATTGGGATATTCTAAACTTGTCATTATTAGTACGTTCAAAACTTGCCATTAATAGTTTATATTAAATATATCATTATTAGTATATTCTAAACTTGGCAATATATGTTAAAGTTGTCATTATTATTATAGTTTAAAGTAGTATATTCTAAAGATGTCGTTATTAGTATATTCAAAACTCGTCATTATCAGTAAACTTATCATTAATAGTATCTTCTAATCTTTTTTTTATTACTATATTCCAAGTTTGACATTATTAGTACACATTAAATATATCATTAATATTAGTATTTTCTAAACCTAAACTTATTTCTAATGAAAATTAAAGTCATTAACAGTAACTTTTACACTAATCAATACAAGTACCCTTTTAACTTTTAATCATTAGTATATTCTAAACTTGTCAATATTATTACACATTAAAGTTATCATCATCGTTGAAAATTTGTCACTGCTAAAATATATTCTAAAGTTGTTTATATAAGTACACATTAAAGTTATCATTAACAGTTCCTTTTCAACCTGTCGTTATAAGTATATTCTATATTAGTCATTATTAGTACACAATAAAGATATTAATTTTTTTTTAACACTCTTCATTAATATTATATTCTAAAATTATAATTATTAGTGGGCATTAATGTTATCTTTCAAAATACCTTCTAATCTTGTTTTTCTTGTTATGTTAACCTGTCATTATTAGTATATTCTAATTTTTTCATTATCACTACTTATAGTACCTTCTGAATTTTCTTTGTCACTATTTCTAAACAAACTTACCTTTAACAGTATCTTCTAAACTTGTCAATCTTAGTATATTCTATATGCCATTGTAAGTATACTCTAAACCTATGATTATTAGGAGATATCAAAGTTATGCCTTGTCATTATTATTATAATTCAATTTAGTATATTCTAAACATATCAATATTAGTATAATCAAAACTCGTCATTATTAGTAAACTTATTATTAATAGTATATTCTAATCTTTATTATCAATATATTCAAATTTGCCATTATTAGTACACATTAGATTTATCATTAAAAGTACCTTCTAATCTTATTATTAGTAGTATATCCTAAATTCTAAACCTGTCATTATTAGTACATATTAGTTAACAATTACAGTAACTTCTCAACTTGTTATTATTAGTATATTCTAAACTTATCTTAACTAGTATATTATAAACTTTCATTACCAGTACCTTCTAAACTTCTTATTATTACGTGCCATTATTAGTACACATTAAAGTTATCATTTAATAGGGTCTTTTAAACATATCATTATTGCTATATTTTAAACATGTCAATATTAGTTTCTTCTATACTTGTCATTATTTTTTATTCTAAACTTTTTATTATCAGTACTTGTTATCATTAGTATATTCTAAACTTGTCATTATTGCTAAACTTTAAGGTTATCATAAATAGTTCCTTATAAAATTGTAATTTTTAGTATATCCTAAAAAGTTCACTTTAAAGTCACTATTAATAGTACCATTAACCTGTCATTACTACTCCACATTAAAGTTATCATTAAAAGTACATTCTAAAATTGTTATTCTTAGCTTATTCTAAACTTACTATTGGTATATTCTAAACTTTTCATTTTCAGAACTAATTAAAATTATTATCAATAGCTTGTAAATTTGTATTTCTATTTGTATTTGTATTATAAGATATCATTAATAATACCCTTTAAACCTGTCACCATTAGAGTGTTATATACTTTTCATTATTAGTACACATTAAAGTTATCATTAATAGTACTTTATAGACTTCTCATTATACGTATATTATAAACATGTCAATATTGGTATATTCTAAATGTGTCTTCAACTTCTCATTATTAGTATGTTCTAAACTTGTCATTAATAGTTCATATTAAATTCATCATTAATAGGACGTTATCATTAGTATATTCTAAGTCTAGCAATTTTAGTATAATTGTCATTATTCTAACTTTGTCATTATTATCATAATTTAAACTAGTATATTCTGAACATATCATTATTAATATATTTAAAACTCGCTATTATTAGTAAACTTATCATTAATAGTATATCCTAATTATTAATATTAGTATATTCCAATTTTGCCATCATTAGTACACATTAAATTTATCATTAGAAGTACCTTCTAATCTTGTTTTTAGTACATTCTAAACTTGACATTATTAGTATGTTCTAAACTTATCATTAGTAAAAAATAAAGTAATTAATAGTACATTCTAAACTTACCATTACCCTTTAAACTTGTAATAATTAATATATAACTCTTCATTATTATATTTTTTGTAGCATCTTCTAAACCTGCCATTATTAGAATGTTAACTTGTCATTGTAGGTACACATCAAAGTATATTTTAAACTTGTCGTCATTAGAATGTTTTATACTTTTCATTATAAGTACACATTAAAGTTATCATTAATAGTACTTTCTAAACTTCTGTATGTCTTCATTGGTATATTCTAAACTTGTCATTGATACTTCATGTCAATTTTATCATTAATAAGACGTTCTAAAGTTATCATTATTAGTATATTCTACACTTGGCAATATTATTATGTTCTAAACTTATCAATAGTGAAAATTAAAGTCAATAATAGTACCTTGGATACTTATCACTAACAGTACCCTTTAGATTTGTAATTTTTAGTATATTCTAAACTCGTCATTATTAGTTATCATTGATAGCATCATTATCGGAATATTCTAAACGTGTATCAAAGATATAATTAATTGTACCTTTTAAACTTGTCTTCATTAGAATGTTCTATACTTTTCATTATTAGTACACATTAAAGTTATCATTAATAGTCCTTTCCAAATTTCTCATTATACGTATATTCTAAACATGTCTACATTGGGATATTCTAAACTTGTCATTATTAGTACGTTCAAAACTTGCCATTAATAGTTTATATTAAATATATCATTATTAGTATATTCTAAACTTGGCAATATATGTTAAAGTTGTCATTATTATTATAGTTTAAAGTAGTATATTCTAAAGATGTCGTTATTAGAATATTCAAAACTCGTCATTATCAGTAAACTTATCATTAATAGTATCTTCTAATCTTTTTTTTATTACTATATTCCAAGTTTGACATTATTAGTACACATTAAATATATCATTAATATTAGTATTTTCTAAACCTAAACTTATTTCTAATGAAAATTAAAGTCATTAACAGTAACTTTTACACTAATCAATACAAGTACCCTTTTAACTTTTAATCATTAGTATATTCTAAACTTGTCAATATTATTACACATTAAAGTTATCATCATCGTTGAAAATTTGTCACTGCTAAAATATATTCTAAAGTTGTTTATATTAGTACACATTAAAGTTATCATTAACAGTTCCTTTTCAACCTGTCGTTATAAGTATATTCTATATTAGTCATTATTAGTACACAATAAAGATATTAATTGTTTTTTCACACTCTTCATTAATAGTATATTCTAAAATTCTCATTATTAGTGCGCATTAATGTTATCTTTCAAAATACCTTCTAATCTTGTTTTTCTTGTTATGTTAACCTGTCATTATTAGTATATTCTAATTTTTTCATTATCACTACTTATAGTACCTTCTGAATTTTCTTTGTATATTCTAAACTTGTCATTATTAGTTCATATTAACGTTATTAGTACCTTCTAAACTTATTATTATTAGTATATTCTAAATTCATTATTAGTACATATTATAGTTAACAATTATAGTAACATAACTTGTTATTATTAGTATATTCTAAACTTAACAGTACCTTCTAAACTTCTTATTATTACGTGCCATTATTAGTATACATTAAAGATATCATTTAATAGGATCTTTTAAAATGATCATTATTGCTATATGTCAATATTAGTTTCTTCTAAACTTGTCATTATTTTTTATTCTCAACTTTTTATATTTGTATATTATAAACTTTACAGTATTAGTACACTAAAGTTATCATTAATAGTACTTTCTAAACTTGTCATTACCAGTATATTCTAGATTTGTCATTATTACTAAACATTTAATAGTTCCCCATAAAATTGTCATTTATATTATATTCTAAACATCTCATTATTGGTACACATTAAAGTTATCCATAATATTACCTACCCGTCCTTTATTTGTATATCCTAAACTTAGTATTAGTATACTCTAAATATGTCATTATTAGTTCACTTTAAAGTTACTATTAATAGTACCTTTAACCTGCCATTAATAGTACACATTAAAGTTATTGTTAAAAGTACATTCTAAAATTGTCATTATTAGCTTATTCTAAACGTATTGGTATATTCTAAACTTTTAACTTTTCATTTTCAGAACACATTTGTATTTGTATTTGTTTTGTATTTTTTGTATTTTGTAGTTTTTGTATTTGTATTAGTATAACATTAACGTTATCACTGATAATATTTTCCAAACTTTTAATTATTAGTCAATTCTAAACTTGTCAATGATAGTACCTTCTAAATTTTTCATTATTTAGAATATAGTAATAATGAAAAATTTAAGATCTCAATAGTACCTTCTAAACTTATCATTACCATATTCTAAACTTTTTATTATTAGTACACATTAAATTCATTAGAGTGCATTCTAAACTTGTCTTTATTAGTATATTACAAACTTGCTTATTATTAGTACAAATGAAAGTTGTCTTGAACAGTACTCTAAACTTGTAATTATTGGTATATTCTAATCTTTCCATTATTAGTACACATACCTGTACCTTCTAAACCTCTGATTAATTATTAATGCACATTAAAGTTATTATTAATAATACCTTCTGAACTTGTCAAAGTTAATTGCGTTATTCATATATCTTTAAAACAGGTCATTATTAATATATTACAAACTTGCCATTATTAGTATCTTTTAATTTTTTCATTATTAGTACACATTAAAGTCATTGTTGGTATATTCTAGTCTTTCCATTATTAGTAAACATAAAAGTTATCATTAACTGTGCCTTGCGTTATAAGTATATTGTAAACTTAACACATTAAAGATTTTATTAATAATGCCTTATAATAATTAGAATATTATTAGTAATGGTGTGGTGTTTATCTCGTCAATTATTAGTAATGACATGTTTAGAAGGTTACATTAAGGATAACGTTAATGTATAGTAATAATGACACGTTTAAGATATACTATTAATGCATAGTAGAAGTTGCTATTAATGATAACTATAATACGTACTAATAAATAGTTTTGAATATACTAACAATAATATGTTTAGAAGACACTACTAATGATAACTTTAATATGTACTAATACTCAAAGTATAGAATATAGTAATGATGACAAGTTTAGAATAATGATAAACTCGGAATATATTATTACCAAGTTAAGAATATACTAATTATGATAAGGATACAAGGTCCTAGTAATGATAACTTTAATGTATACTAATAAAGTTTAGAATACCGAAGAAGATATGTTTAGTATTTACTAATAATGATGTTTCGAATTTACGAACAATGACCACTTAAAAGGTATTTTAATGATAACTAATGTGTACTAATATTGACAAGATTGACAAGTTTATATGATACTGTTAAAGATAACTTTAATGTGTAGAAATAGTGACAATTGTTTGAAATATATTAACAACGTAAGGTTTAGAAAATACTAAACCTGACATTATAAGCATGTTCTTAATTTGTCATCATTGGTATATTCTACACTTGAAATTATTAGTACAAATTAAAGCTTGTCAATATGTGCATGCTCTAAACCCTCATTATTAAATCATCATTAACAATATTTTCTAATGTTGTTATTGTTCGAAACATATCAGTATTATATACTAAACATATCTTCTTTAGTATTCCAAAATTTTCATTATTCGTACACATTAGAGTTATCATTATTAGGACCTTGTATACATATTATTAGTATATTCTAAACTTAGCAATACTAATATATTCCAAAGTTTATCATTATTCTAAACTTGTCATTATTGGTATATTCTAGACTTGTGAGTATCAATACATATTAAAGTTACCAGTAGTAGTTTCTTCTAAGCATGATATTGTTAGGTTATTCAAAACTAATCATTATTAGTACGTATTATATTTATCATTAATAGCAACTTCTGATTTTGCTATTACTAATATATTCCAAAGTTTATCATTATTCTAAACTTGTCATTATTGGTATATTCTAAACTTGTGAGTATTAATACATGTTAAAGTTACCATTAGTAGTGTCTTCTAAACATGATATTGTTAGGTTATTCAAAACTAATAATTATTAGTACGTATTATATTTATCATTAATAGCAACTTCTGATTTTGCTATTACAAGAACATTCTAAACTTTGCATTATTAATATGATTCAAACGTGTCATTATTACTACACATTAACGTTATCATTAATATAACCTCCAAATTTTGTCATTATTACAAAACTGTAGACTTGTGATTATTAGTACATATTAAAGTTATCATTAACGCCTTTAAACTTTTCAATATTTATATTTTTCAAACATTAATTATTGGAAGACATCAAAGTTTTCATTTATAGTACATTTGTCATTAGTGCGTTTTTGTCATTACTAGTAAAAATTAAAGTTATGTTACCTTCTAAAGTTGTCATTATCCGCAATTTCTAAACTTAATAGTACCTTGTAAACTTATATGCTAAACTTGTCATTATTAGTGCAAAATAAAGTTACCATTACAAGAACCTTTTAAACTTATCATTATTAGTACATTCCACACTTGTCATCATTTCTACACATCAAATTTATCTTGAAGAGTATCTTCTAAACCTGTCAATCTTAGTAGATTCTAAACTTTTAATTATATATACATTCCAAACCTGTGGTTATTAGCAGATTTCTCAAGTTTATCATTTCTCAAGTTTATCATTATACTAAACTTGTCATTATTGGTATATTCTAAACTTGTGAGAATTAATACATGTTAAAGTTACCATTAGTAATGTCTTCTAATCATGATATTGTTAGGTTATTCAAAACTAATCGTTATTAGTACGTATTATATTTATCATTAATAGCAACTTCTGATTTTGCTAATACAAGAACTTTCTATACTTTGCATTATTAGTATCATTCAAACGTGTCATTATTAATACACATTAACGTTATCATTAATATAACCTCCAAAACTTGTCATTGTTACAAAATTATAAACTTGTGATTATTGGTACATATTAAAGTTATAACAGTACCTTTAGACTTTTCAATATTAGTATTTTTCAAACATTAATTATTAGAAGACAAAGTTTTCATTTATAGTACATTCTAAAATTGACATTAGCACGTTATGATATATATTACCTTTTAAAGTTGCCATTATTAGTAATTTCTAAACTTAATCAATATGTTCGAAACTTGTATTTAATACACATTAAAGTTATCATTGTAAATTTATATGCTAAACTTGTCATTATTAGTACAAAATAAAGTTATCATTACTAGAACCTTCTAAACTTATCATTATTAGTATATTCCACATTTATAGTACTTTGTAAACTTATATGCTAAACTTGTTATTATTAGTACAAAATAAAGTTATCATTACTAGAACCTTCTAAACTTATCATTATTAGTATATTCCACACTTGTCATTATTTCTACACATTAAGATTATCTTCAAGAGTATCTTCTAAACTTGTCAATCTTAGTAGATTCTAAACTTTTAATTATATATACATTCTAAACCTGTGGTTATTAGTGCATTACTTCTATACATGTCGTTATTAGTATATTCTACTTTTGTTATTATTAGGACACCTTAAAGTTATAGCTAATAGCACCTTCTTGATTCGTTATTGTTGGTATATTATAAACTTTTCATTATTAGTACACATTTAACTTATCAAACTTGTCAGTATTAGTGTATTCTATTAATTTTTTATTTTTATAATATAAACTTGTCGTTATTGATACATATTAAAACTATTAGTAGTAGTATCTCCTAAACTTGTAATATTAGTACACGTTAACAGTACCTTCTAAACATCATTATTAGTATATTCTAAACTTGACATCATTAGTATAGTATAAACTTGCCATATTCATTATCCGTATATTCTTACACATTAAAGTTATCATTAGAAATACCTTCTAAACTTTTCATTATTAGTACATGTTAAAACTATTAGGACATCGTATACTTATCATTATTGGTATATTCTAAACTTGGCAAAACTAATATATTCCAAAGTTTATCATGTTTCTAAACTTGTCATTATTGCTATATTCTAAACTTGTGAGTATTAGTACATGTTAAAGTGTCTAGTACATGTTAAAGTGTACTAGTGTCTAGTACATGTTAAAGTGTCTTCTGAACATGACATTGTTAGTTTATTCAAAACAAATCATTGATAGTATTAGTATTTTCTAAACTTTGCATTATTAATATAATTCAAACGTGTCATTACACATTAACGTTATCATTAATATAAACTTCTAAACATGTCATTATTGCTGTTTTTTCTTTATTAGTATTTTATAAACTTGTCATTATCCATACATATTAAAGCTATTAGTAGTAGTATCTTCTAAACTTGTAATTATTTGTATATTCTAGTATTATTAGTACACGTTAACAGTACCTTCTACCTTAACAGTAACTTGACATCATTAGTATATTATACACATGTAAGTAATCATTAATAGTATATTCTAAATTTGTCATTATTATTATTATATTCTAAACTTGTCATTGTTAGTAGACATTAAAGTTATCATTGAAAATACCTTCCTAATTTTTCATTATTTGGATGTTATAAACCTCTTCTTATTAGAACACATTAAAATTATCGTTCATCAATAGTACATTTGAAATTTGTGATTAATTATTAGTACAAATTAGATATACCATTAGTAGATCCGTCAAAGCCTGCAATTTATTAGTACATTAAAGTTATAATTGATCGTACCTTCTAAACTTCTCATTATTAGTATATTCTAAACATGTTATTAGTGCACATTAAAGTCATCATTAATAGTAACATGACATTAATTATTCATAGAACGGTCTAAATTTGTCATTATTAGTATATTCTAAACTTGTCCTTATTTGATCAAATTAAAGTTATAGCTGATAGCACCTTCTAAACTTATAATTGTGAGTATATTCTCAATTATTAATACACATCAAAGTTACTATTAGTAGTACCTTTTAAATTTGTCATTATTAGGACATTAAAAGTTCTAAACATGTAGACACTAAAGCTATCATCAATACTGCATTCTAAACTTCTCATTTTAATATTAGCAGTACTTGTCATTGTATATTCTAAACTTTTCATTATTATTACGCATTAAAGTTTTCTAAACTTCTCAATGTAGGTATATTCTAAACATGCCATTATTAGTATATTATAACTTGTCATTTTTAGAATACCTTATAGCTATCAGTAATAGTTCCTTCTAAACCTGTTACTATTTGTATATTCTAAACTTATCATAATTAGTAGACAGGAAACTTTCATTTTTAAAAAGTTGCTATTATCGTTATATGATAAACTTTTCATTAATAATTGATACAAATTAATTTCTTTAATTAGTACCTTCTAAACTTATCACTATTGGTATATTCTAAAATTCTCATTATTAGCACTCATTAACAGTGCCTTCAGAACCTATATATTAGTATATTTTAAGCTTGTTATTTTTAGAACACATTATATTTATCACTAATAGTACCTTCTAAACTTGTCATTATTATTATATTATAGTTAACACTTATAGTAACTTCTCAACTTGTTATTATTAACATATTCTAAACTTGTCTTAGTATATTGTAAACTTTCATTATTAGTACACATGAAAGTTTTCATTAACAGTACTTTCTAAACTTCTCATTATTACGTCATTATTTGTACATATTTAAATTATTATTAATAGGATCTTTTCAATTTATGATTATTGCTATATCTTAAACATGTCAATATTAGATTCTCTTAAAGTTGTCATTACCTTTTATTCTAAACTTTTTATTACTAATCTTTAAGGTTATCATTAATAGTTCCTTTTAAACTGTAATTTTGAGTATATTCTAAGCATCTTATCGTTGGTACATTAGATTTATCACTAATAGTACCTTCTAAACTTGTCATTATTATTATATTATAGTTAACAGTTATAGTAACTTCTCAACTTGTTATTATTAGCATATTCTAAATTTGTCTTAGTTAGTATATTGTAAACTTTCATTATTAGTACACATGAAAGTTTTCATTAACAGTACTTTCTAAACTTCTCATTATTACGTGTCATTATTTGTACATATTTAAGTTATCATTAATAGGATCTTTTCAATTTATGATTATTGCTATATCTTAAACATGTCAATATTAGATTCTTCTAAAGTTGTCATTACGTTTTATTCTAATCTTTGTATTACTTTGTATTACTTTCAGTATTAGTACATTCTAAATTAATAGTATTTTCTAAACTTGTCATTATTAGTATATTCAAAACTTGTTATTATTACTAAACTTTAAGGTTATCATTAATAGTTCCTTTTAAACTGTCATTTAAGCATCTTATCGTTGGTATATATTTAAGTTGTCATTAATAGTACTTACCCTGTCTTTATTTGTATATTCTAAACTTATTATTATTTCACTTTAAGGTTACTATTACTAATACACATTCAAGTTATGATTATAAGTACATTCCAAAATTGTCATTATTAAATTATTCTCAACTTCTCATTATCAGTATATTCTAAACTTTTTATTTTGATAACACATTAAAGTTATTATCATTAGATTCCAAATTTGTACACATTAACGTTATCATTAATAATATCTTCCAAACTTTTCATTATTAGTGCATTATGAAATTGTAAATAATACTACCTTCTAAACTTCTCATTGTTACTATATTCTAAACTTGTAACACATTAAAGTTATCATTAATAGTACCTTCTATACTTGTTGTTATTACCATATTCTAAAACTTTTATTATTATGATTTTACTATTAGTATATACTGAATTTATTATATATCTTCTAAAATTGTCTAATCTTTTCATTATTAGTACACATAGAAGTACACATTAGAAGTACACATTAGAAGTTGATATTAGTAGAACCTTCTAAACTTATCGTTATTAGTATATTCCACACTTGTCATTATTTGTAAACATTAAAGTTACCTTTAACAGTATCTTCTGAACTTGGCAATCTTAGCATATTCTAAATATCATTGTAAGTATATTCTAAACCTGTGATTATTAGTATATATTAAAACTTTGTCATTATTAGGACTCATTAAATTAGTTAATAGCACCTTTTTAATTTGTCATTGTTAGTACATTATAAACTTGTCATTATTAGTACACATTAAACTTATCCAAACTTATTCTAAACTTTTCTTTATTAGTATATTATAAACCTGTTATTATTACTACATATTAAAGTTATTATTAGTAGTATCTTCTAAACTTTTCATTACTAGTATATTCTAGTATAATAGTACACATTAAGAGTTTTTTCTAGACATTAGTATATTCTAAACTTATCGTTATTAGAACGTTGTTATCAATATTACCTTCTTAACTTTACATTAGTATATTGTAAACTTGTTTTATCAAAAATACCTTTTAAACTTTTTATTAGTACATGTTAAAACTATCATTAAAGAAATTTTCCAAATGTTTTATTTGAACACATTAGAAAAAATTAAAATTACCATTCTAAACTTGTCATTAATAGTACACATTAAAGTTATCATTAATAATATCTTTAATCTGATCATTATTAGTATATTCTATAATTATCCTTATTAGTACACATTAAAGTTATCATTAATATAACTTTTAGAATATTCTAAACACATATTAATTGGCATGTTCTAAACTTTTTATTTATAGTGTTCATTAAATATATTCTAAACATGGCAATATAAGTGTATTCTAAAGTTGCCATTATCATTATTATTATATTCCAAACTTGTTAGTATTAATACACATGATTTGTAGCACCTTCCAAAGTTGTCATTATTCGTATATTCTAACTTTGTCAATATTATTATTATCATTGATATTACCTTTTAATATTTGTAATTGTCAGTATCATCTATAATTGCCATTATGAGTGCATATTAAGTCTATTTTTAATAGTACCTTCTAAACTTGTCCTTATAAGTATATTCTAAACATGTGATTATGAGTTATCATTAATAGTTCTTTCTAAACGTAATTATCTTTAATATTCTAAGCTTTTTACTATTAGTACTCTTTAAAGTTAGCATTAATAGAATATTCTAAACTTTCATTATTAGTATATTCTAAACTTTTCATTAATAGTACAATTAAAGTTATCATTAATAGTATCTTTATTCTGATCATTATTAATATGTTCTATAAATATCATTATTAGTATTAGTTACTATTGACAGTATCTTGTAAAGTTGTCATTATTAGTATGCTCTAAACTCGTCATTATAAGTATATTTTTAACGTATCATCATTACTATACATTAAACTTGTCATTGTTAGTATATTATAAACTTACCCATAATAGTATATTCTCAATTTTCATAATATTTGTTATTATCAGTATCCTCTACAATTGCCATTATTAGTGCATATCAAAGTTATCATTAATAGTATCTTCTAAACTTGTCCTTATTAGTATATTCTAAACATGTGATTATGAGTACATATTCGAGTTATCATTAACAGTACTTTCTAAACATATATCTTTCATATTCTAAGCTTGTGCAAAGTTATCTTTAATAGAATATTCTTTAAATTTCATTGTTAGTATATTTTAAAATTGTCATTAAAGTTATCTTTAATCTGATCATTATTAGTATGTTCTATAATTATCATTATTAGTATTAGTTATCATCAACAGTATCTTGTAAACTTATTATTAGTATGTTCCAAATACATTAAACTTACCATTAACACTACTTTCTAAACTTGTCATTATTAGTATAACAAACTTACCCATAATAGTATATTCTCAACTTTCATAATTAGTACACATTATAAATAGCTTCCAAACTTGTAAAAACTTGTATATTCTAAAGTTGTCACTCTTACTACACATTTGAGTTATTATTAAAAAAATCTTCTGATCTTGTCGTTATTGGTATATCCTAAACTTGTCATTAATAGAACTCGTTAATACCATAACCTTAACTTGTCATAATTAGTACACATTAATTTTTGTCATTAGTTGTACCTAAAAAGTGTCATTAATCGTATATTTTAAACTTATCATTACTAGAACATATTAAAGTTATCATTGATAATTCCTTTTCAACTTGTCATTATTAGTATAATTCAAACAATAATTACTTATCATTATTAGTGTATTCTAAACCTGTTATTGTTAGTCATCATTCAAAAACTCTAAACTTTTCATTATTAGTACACATTAAAGTTTCCCTTTTGAATATGACATAATGTCATTATTCTAAACTTTCTTTAATCGTACATGTTAGAGATTTTGCTAAGAGAATCTTGTCAATATCAATATACATTAAAATTATTATTACTATTATTCTAATCTTGACAACACAATAAAGTTATTAAAAGCACCGATTATTACCACATTCTAAATTTGTCATTATTTGTGCAAATAAAATTTATCATTAATCGCACACTTATTATTAGTATATTCTAAATTTGTTATTATTAATAAACATATTACCTTCTAAACTTGTCATCATTAGTATATTCTAAACATGCCATTATTAGTATATTCTAATAATTCTTAGTGTATTCTAAACTCGTCAATATCTTCTAAACCTGTCATTACAAGAATATTCTAATTTTTAAATTATTACATTCATTATTATTTTTCATTATTACATCAAAGATATCATTAATAGTACATTTTAAACCATTAGAGTGTTCTATACTTTCCATTATTAGTACACATTAAAGTTATCATTAATAGTACTTTCTAGACTTCTCATTATACGTATATTATAAACATGTCAATATTGGTATATTCTAAATATGTCTTCATTGATGTATCTAAACTTGTCATAAACTTGTCATAACTTGTCAAACTTGTCAAACTTGTCATAAACTTGTCATAATATATCGTATGAAATTTATCATTAATAGGACGTTATCATTAGTATATTCTAAGCCTGGCAATATGCTAAAGTTGCCATTATTCTAACTTTGTCATTATCATAATTTAAACTAGTATATTCTAAACATGTCATTAATAGTATATTCGAAACTCGTAATTATTAGTTAACTTATCATTAATAGTATACCTTAATCTTTATTATTGGTATATTCCAAATGTGCCATTATTAGTTCACATTAAATTTATCATTAAAAGTACCTTCTAATCTTGTTTTAGTACATTCTAACTTGGCATTATTAGTATGTTCTAAACTTATCATTAGTAAAAATTAAAGTAATTAATAGTACCCTCTAAACTTATCATTAACAGTACCTTTTAAATAGTAAATAGGATCTTCTAAACCTATCATTATTAGAATGCTCTAAACTTGTCATTATAAGTACACATCAAACTTTTTAAACTTGTCACCATTAGAATGTTTTATACTTTTCATTATTAGTACACATTTAAGTTATCATTAATAGTACTATCTAAACTTCAGTATATTCTAAACATGTCTTCATTGGTATATTCTAAACTTGTCATCATTAGTATGTTCTAAACTTGTCATTAATACTTCATCTTAAATTCATTTTTAATAGGACGTCCTAAACTTATCTTTATTAGTATATTCTAAACTTGGCAATATTTTGTTAAAGTTGTCTTTATTAATATCATTTAAACTAGAATATTCTAAACATTCTAAACTAATGATAAGTTTAGAACATACTAATAAAAACATTAATAGTACCTTCAAAATTCATCATTAACGTACCCTATAATTTTGTAATTATTAGTATATTTTAAACTCGTCATTATTAGTAGTATCTTCTAAACTTATTATCGGAATATTCTAAACTTTTCATTATTAGTACCCATCAAAGATATCATTAATAGTGCCTTTTTAAATTTGTCATCATAAGAATGTTCTATACCTTTCATTATTAGTACACATAAAAGTTATCATTAATTGTACTTTCCAAATTTCTCATTATACGTATATTCTATTGGAATATTCTAAACTTGTCATTAATAGCTCATATTAAATCTATCATTATTAGTATATTCTAAGCTTGGTAATATTAGTATATGTTAAATTTGTCATTAAACCTTATCATTATAGTTATAACTAGTATATTCTAAAGATGTCGTTATTAGTATATTTTAATAGTGCCTTTTTAAACTTGTCATCATTAGAATGTTCTATACCTTTCATTATTAGTACACATAAAAGTTATCATTAACTGTACTTTCCAAATTTCTCATTATACGTATATTCTAAACATGTCTACATTGGAATATTTTAAATTTGTCATTAATAGCTCATATTAAATCTATCATTATTAGAATATTCTCAGCTTGGTAATATTAGTATATGTTAAATTTGTCATTAAACCTTATCATTATCATTATAGTTATAACTAGTATATTCTAAAGATGTCGTTATTAGTATATTTTAATAGTGCCTTTTAAACTTGTCATCATTAGAATGTTCTATACCTTTCATTATTAGTACACATAAAATCTATCATTAACTGTACTTTCCAAATCCTTTTTTATTAGTATTTTCTAAACCTGGCATTATTGTTCTAAACTTATTATTAGTGAAAATTAAAATAGCTCATATTAAATCTATCATTATTGACAGTATCCTTTTAACTTGTAATTATTAGTATATTCTAAATTTATTACAAATTAAAGTTATCATTATCGTTATAGTTATAACTAATATTCTAAAGATGTCGTTATTAGTATATTAAAAACTCGTCATTATTAGTAAACTTATCACTAATAGTGTTTCTAATTTTCTCATTATTACTATATTCAAGTTTGACGTTATTAGTACACATTAAATCATTAATAGTACCCAATCCTTTTTTATTAGTATTTTCTAAACCTTCATTATTAGTATATTCTAAAATTCTCATGATTACTACACATTAATGTTATCTTTAAAAATACCTTCTAATCATTGACAGTTATCCTTTTAACTTGTCAGTATTAGTATATTCTAAACTTATTACAAATTAAAGTTATCATTATCGTTCATAAAACGTTATCACTACTAAACTTTAATGTATTAATAAAAACATTTAGAACATATATTCCAAACTTTTTTTAAAGTATATCATTAATAGTTCCTTTTCAACATGTGTTATAGTTATGTTCTATATTTGTCATTATTGTACAAAGTTAAATGCATTATCAATGTATTTTAAACTTCATTATTAGTATATTACAAACTTGCCATGATTACTAAACATGATAATGTTAGTTATTAAAAATACCTTCTAATCATTGTTTTGTTGTTATATTCATTAAAACTTCTGATTTAGTATATTCTAAAACCAATTATTAATATATTACATTTTACTATAATGATAAGTTTAAACATGTACTATTATTATATCATGATGGTACGTTATCATTTACTAGTACCTCTAAACTTATTATTATTAGTATATTCTAAATTCTAAATGAATTCCATTATTAGTAGAAATACATATGTTTAAAGTTTTTATTAGTATACTGTAAAACTTCTGATTATTCGTACACATTAAAGGTATTATCAATAATACCTTCTAATGACTTGACAGTTTAAATGCATTATCAATATTCATGATAGTCTTTATTGGTGTACTTACAATGCCATTATCTTCTAAACATGATATTGTTAGGTTATTCAAAATAATTTTATTAGTACGTATTAATCATTAATAGCAAATTTCTGATGTATTACAAGAACTTTAAACTTAATGCAGGTTTAATAATACGATAGTTTAAGTGTACTAATAATAACAAGTTGAGATGTTACAATAATTGTTAACTAATAATATGTACTAAAATTTGAATATACTAATAAAAACAAGATTAGAAGGTACTTTTAATGATAGATTTAATGTGTACTTATTAAGGCAAATTTGGAATATACTAATAATAGTAATTAGGATATACTATTAATGATAAGTTTACTAATAATAACGAGTTTTGAATATACTAATAATAATATGTTCAGAATATACTAGTTTGAATTATGATAATAATGACAAGGTTAGAATAACGAGAACTATACTAAAATTGCCAGACTTAGAATATACTAATGATAACGTCCTATTAATGATGAATTTAAAATTAAATATTAATGACAAGTTTAGAACATACTAATAATGAGAAGTTGAAGACACATTTAGAATATACCAATATTGACATGTTTAGAATATACGTATAATGCGAAGTCTAGAAAGTACTATTAATGATAACTTTAATGTGTACTAATAATGAAAAGTATAAAAGTATAAAAATATAAAACACTCCAATGGTATTAATGATATCCTTTAATGACAAGTTTAGAACACTATGATAATGACAGATTTAGAAGATAGTATTTAGATTACTATTTAGAATAATTATTAGAATATACTAATAATGACATGTTTAGAATATACTAATGATGACAAGATTAGAAAGTAATATTTATGATAACTTCAATGTTTACTAATAATAATAAATTTAGAATATACTGATAATAAGAAGTGTGCGATTAATGATCAATTTTATTTGCACAAATAATGTCAAATTTAGAATGTAATAATTGGTACTTTTGACAATTTTATTGTGTTGTAATAATGTTAAAATTAGAATATAATAGTAATAATAACTTTAATGTATATTGATTCTCTTAGCAATATCTTTAACGTGTACTATTTAAGAAAGTTTAGAATATACTAATAATGACAAGTTTAATGTGTCATAATGTCATATTTAAAAGGTACAATTAATTGAAACTTTAATGTGTACTAATAAAGAAAAGTTTAGAGTTTTTGAATAATGACTAATAATAAGTTTAGAATACACTAATAATGATTACTAATTAATGTTTGAATTATAAAGGAATTATCAATGGTAGCTTTGATATGTTCTAGTAATGACAAGTTTAGAATATACGATTAATGACACTTTTAGGTACTTCTGATAAAAACTTTAATGTGTACTAATAATGACAAATTAAGATTATGGTATTGATGATCATTTTAACGAGTGCAAGTATAGGGTATACTAATAACAACAAAATCAGATGATTTCTTTAATAATAACTTAAATATGTGCTATGAATAACAAGGTTATACAAGTTTGAGGCTATTAATGATAACATTAATGTGTACAAACTATAGAAGTTGAGAATATACTATTATGGGTAAGTTTATAACATACTAATAATGACAAGTTTAGAAAGTACTATTAATGGTAAGTTTAATGTATAGTGATTATGATACGTTAAGAATATACTTATAATGACAAGTATAGAAGATACTAATAATGATAAGTTTACAAAATACTCTTAATGATAACTAATACTAATAATGATGATTATAGAACATGTTAATAATGATCAAGTTTAGAATGTACTGATAATGAAAATTTAGAATATTCTATTAATGATAACTTTAAAGTGTACCAATAGTGGCAACCTTAGAATATGAAAGTACATGTTGAGAAAGTACTATTAATGATAACTCTAATATGTACTCATAATCACATGTTTAGAATATACTAATAACGACAAGTTTAGAAGGTACTATTAATGATAACTTTAATATGCACTAATAATGGCAATTGTAGAGGATACTGATAATAACAAATATTAGAAAATATTATGAAAGTTGAAAATATACTATTATGGTTAAGTTTATAATATTACAAATAATAACAAGTTTAGAAAGTACTATTAATGGTAAGTCTAATGACAAGTTTACAATACAAATAATGATCAGATTAAAGTTACTATTAATGATAACTTTAATGTGTACTATTAATGACAATTTCAGAATATGCTAATAATGAAATTTTAGGACATTCTACTAATGATAACTTTAAAGTGTACCAATAGCTTAGAATATGAAAGATAATTACATGTTTAGAAAGCACTATTAATGATAATTCTAATATGTACTCAAGTGTACTAATAATCACATAATTTGTACTAATAAGGGCAAGTTTAGAAGGTACTATTAATGATAACTTTAATATGCACTAATAATGGCAATTGCAGAGGATATTCTTAGTATATTCTAAACTTGTTACTATCAGTGCATATTAATGTTATCATTATAAGTATATTCTAAACATGCCATTACAAGTATTTTGTAAATTTTTCACTATAAGTACTCATTAAAGTAACTATTAGTACATATTAAAGATTTAATAATACACCTGCTAAACGCTATACGTTTTTTATTCTAAAATTTCCACTTTAGTATGTCATATTCTAAACTTTTCATTGTCATTTCGCATAGATTTTATCTTTAATAGTGCTTTCCAAACTTGTCATTATTAGTATATTCTAAACTTCTCGTTAATAGTATACACTAAACTTATCACTATTAATAGACATTAAAGTTATCCTTAATAGTACCTTCTAAACTTGGCATTATTAGTATATTCCAAGCTTGTCGTTATTAGTACAAGTTAACGTTATCAATTATAGTACCTTCTAAACTTACCCTTATTAGTATATAGTGCTTTGTTTATATTAGTACACATTAAAGTTATCATTAATAGTGCCTTCTAAAAGTTGTCATTAAGGTACAGTCTGAACTTATCTTTACTTGTATATTACAAAAATGCTATTTTTAATGTATTCTAAACTTGTCATTATTACCACATTAGCACATATTAGCACCTTCTAAACTCGCCATTATTATTATATGAAACTTGTCATTATCAGTATATTCTAAACTTTTCTTCCAAAGTTTTCTTCTAAACATGTCATTTTTTATACATTTTTACTGTACCTTTCAAATTTGTTTTTAATAGCATATCATAATCACAGTATTAGTACACATTGAAGTTATCATTAAGAGTAGTTTCTTAACTTTAGTATATTCTAAACTTGTCGTCATTTGCCATTTGCTATATAAGTTATCATTAATAGTAATACATCTCATTTTTGGTGTTTTCTAAATTTTTCAATATTGGATTTTATCAAAATGTACAGTAATAGTACACATTAAAGTTATTAGTAGTACCTTTGTAACTACACATTAAAGTTATCATTAATAGTATCTTTCTAATTTTTTTTTATTTAGTACATATTCAATTTATTATCACTAGTACCCTCTACACTTGTCAATTTTTGTATATCATAAAATTGTTATTATTAACATATTTTTAAGTTATTAAAGCATATCTTTATTAGTACACGTTAAAGTTATCATTAACAATACTTTCTAAAGTTGTCATTGTTCATATATTCGAAAAATATCAGTATTAGTAAATACTAACA